>NC_045971.1:33400127-33570127 GCF_010909765.2 Amblyraja radiata | reverse complement strand
ATTAGAGGGTTTCAGGTGCAAGGAGATAAACTTTTATTGCTTTCTTTGAAACATGGATGTGCAAGAAATAGAGGGATATGCATCATGTACAGACAGATAAGATCAGTTTAACTTGGCATCATGTTCAGCACAATATGTGGGCCGAATGGCCTATTCCTGTATTGTTCTATGTTCTCTGTTCTCTTCCTTCAGCCTTCTTTCAACATAAAGTACAAATTTGTCTGATGACCTCTCTTCACCAATTGTCATAAACTGAATTAGAGTATTGTATGCATTACACTAAATAGACAATTGAAAACAGAAGTGTGTTCCTGTTTCATTACCAATTTACTTCCTTTTACCTGTTTGACGTCTCTGGGTGCAGCTGAGTTTTCGGACGAGTGTGTAGAAATCATTGTATACAGATTCATTTACATGACACCTTTAAACAAAGAAAGAAATGTTTTGGATTATAAAAAAGAATTAAGGATAGAAATAACTAACAACCGAGCTTATCTATTGGTGGCGTAATTAAGAAACATTAGGTTTTCACTGTCAATTTCACCTCAGCTTACCCATTTCAATACAATGCCAAACTTTCAAACTATCAAGAAGCCAGCAAAAGTGATCAAGATAGCAAAATCAAACTATTTGACTTGTATTGTGATGAAAATACAGGCACTCTGCACCAAGCTACAACATTTATATTGAAAATATATCATTTTAAATTATATTGTCCTCTATTTGAAGAAAACAGAAATCACTTTGTAGTCAGATAAAGATTTCTGCATCTGACCTACAATGCACTTTGAACGGTTCTCTTAGTATTTCCCAATACAAAGTAAGATATACCTTTCAAGCCATTGAGAATTTTACCTTCTGCCATGATAATACGCCAACTGGAAATGAAAAGAAAAGCAAGTTTCTACTGTGATAATGGGTCAATGAAGATATAAAAAGCTACAGTCAATACTAACTGTATATGATGCTGTACATGGTCAAATAATAATAGAATTTGAGTCAGTGTGAGCCTCCCTCTCTCGCTCTAATTCGCTGTGAACAGCTTTACTCAAGCTATTGTGCTGCGATGAATCTGCCTTGAAACTGAACAGAAATACTTTTGTATCTTTACATTGTCGTACAAATATTTTTTCAATTACGTTACAAAGCAATAAAAACAATAAACATGTTAGGGATTATTCAGGAGTATTCAGGAGTTATGGAATAATTTGGATAGTAGAAATTAATACAAATGAAAACCAATCTTCAAAGAAAAGCTAAGATATGCAAGCAGGAATCAGTTTTGAAATATAGTGCCCTCCATAATGTTTGGGACAAAGACCCATCATTTATTTATTTGCCTCTGTACTCCACAATTTGAGATTTGTAATAGAAAAAAAATCACATGTGGTTAAACTGCACAATGTCAGATTTTAATAAAGGCCATTGTGATACATTTTGGTTTCACCATGTAGAAATTACAGCAGTGTTTATACATAGTCCCCCCATTTCAGGGCACCATAATGTTTGGGACTCGGCAAAGTCATGTAAATGAAAGTAGCCATGTTTAGTATTTTGTTGCATATCCTCTGCATGCAATGAATACTTGAAGTCTGCGATTCATGGGCATCATCTGTTGCTGGGTGTTTTCTCTGGTGATGCTCTGCCAGGCCTGTATTGCAGCCATCTTTAGCTTATGCTTGTTTTGGGGGCTAGTCCTCTTCAGTTTTCTCTTCAGCAGACAAAAGGCATGCACAATTTTTGTAAGGTGTCCTTGAGACTCTTGAAAGGCGCCCATAAATAAAATTTATTATTATTATTATTAATTAGGTTCAGATCAGGTGATTGACTTGGCCACTCAAGAATTTACCATTTTTTAGGTTTGAAAAACTCCTTTGTTGCTTTAGCAGTATGTTTGGGATCATTGTCTTGCTATAGAATGAACTGCCAGCCAATGGGTTTTGGGGCATTTGTCTGAACTTGAGCAGATAGGATGTGTCTATACACTTCAGAATTAATTATGCTACTACCATCAGCAGTTGTACCATCAGTGAAGATAAGTGAGCCAGTACCTTCAGCAGCCATACATGCCCAGACCATAACACCCCCACCATCGTGTTTCACAGATGAGGTAGTATGCTTTGGATCTTGCGTAGTTCCTTCTCCCCTCCATACTTTGCTCTTGCCATCACTCTGACATAAACTAATCTTCATCTCAGTATTTGCATCTTGTAGTGTAGCCTCTGTATTTCTATTCATGAAGTCTTCTGTGGACGGTGGTCCTTGACAAATCCACACCTGACTCCTGAAGAGTGTTTCTGATCTGTCGAACAACTGTTTTTTGGGAGTTTTCTCTATTATAGAGAATTCTGTCATCAGTTGTGGAGGTCTTCCTTGGTCTGCCAGTAGGCCTTTGCGATTAGTAAGCTCACCAGTGCTCTCTTTCTTCTTAATGATGTTTTGCTAAGCCTAAGGTTTGGCTGATGTCTCTAACAGTTCTATTCTTGTTTCTCAGTCTCATAATGGCTTATTTGACTTTCAGTGCCACAACTTTGGTCCTCATGTTGATAAACAGCAATAAAAGTTTCCAGAGGTGATGGAAAGACTAGAGGAAAGCTGAAAGTTCTCATTGCTACAGCACTTAAAAACACCTATGAAGCCTTTAACCACATATGATTTTTTCTATACAAATCTCAAATTGTGGCGTACACAGGCAAATAAATAAATGATGGGTCTTTATCCCAAACATTATGGAGGGCCCTGTAAAACAGTAATAAATAAACAGTACGGTCTTCAGAGCACAGGCTACCGGCTCACTCCAGCAGGCTGACTGCTCAAGAGATATGGTTTGTAAACTGACAAGACCATGAGCTTCTTTTCCTATGCATTGGCCAAATGCAAGAATATTAGATATATCATTTGGTACATCAAACAGACATGAGATATGTTTAGCCAAGTGTTTTGCACTTATCAAGACAATGCTGAAGATGTTGATGGAAGGCGCATGTGTAGAGACAAAAGAGGAGCTTGCCAGCTGCATTCAAACAAGGGGACATGACTTGAGAATTAAGGGACAGAAGTTTAGGGGTAACATGAGGGGGAACTTCTTTACTCAGAGAGTGGTGGCTGTGTGGAATGAGCTTCCAGTGAAGGTGGTGGAGGCAGATTCGTTTTTATCATTTAAAAATAAATTGGATAGTTATATGGACGGGAAAGGAATGGAGGATTATGGTCTGAATGCAGGTATATGGGACTAGGGGAGAATACGTGTTCGGCACGGACTAGAAGGGTCGAGATGGCCTGTTTCCGTGCTGTAATTGTTATATGGTTATATGGAGGACAGAGATGTGTGGCACGTCAGTCACCGTGCCTGTCGGAAATCATCAACCCTGCTTTGATGATGTTTTCAACGATAGACACAAAAACTGGAGTAACTCAGCAGGTCATGTAGTATCTCTGGAGAAAAGCAATAGGTGACGTATCAGGTCGAGATCCTTCTTCAGACGGGTCTCGACCTGAAACGTCACCTATTCCGTTTTTCCAGAGATGCTATCTGACCCACTGAGTTACTGCAGATTTTTGTGTCTTGCTTCGGTTTAAACCAGCATCCGCAGTTCCTTCCTGCACATTTTATTTTGCACCATTGTGAGTGAGATCAAAAAAGTTTCCAGAGCAGACTTATTTCATCACTTAGCACCACAATCATGGTCATAAGCATATTTACCCTATCACTAATTGGATATTGTATACCCAGAGAAGCCCCCGCACCACCAATTTGCAGGGCCTGGTTCTCAATGCTCAAGAGATTTACACCAACCATGTGACATACAGAGGTGTCTTGGCAGTTACAGTGTGATCCTATTGTAAATATGTAATTCAATGGAACCAAGTAAACAGTGTCATTGTATTACATCATCTCATATGATCCTTGTTCTTAAGAATATAAAAATAATGTACTTTGAGATCAAGTAGACTATGTTAAAAGGGTCCTCATAAGAATGCTTGCTTATTGTGGTGACTTTTGCATCTACCTCTTGCATGGGCATTACGGTGGCGCAGCGGTAGAGTTGCTGCCTTACAGCGAATGCAGCGCCGGAGACCCGGGTTCAATCCTGACTACTGGTGCTGTCTGTACAGAGTTTGTACGTTCTCCCCGTGACCTGCGTGGGTTTTCTCCAAGATCTTCGGTTTCCTCCCACAATCCAAAGACGTACAGGTATGTGGGTTAATTGGCTTGGTAAATGTAAAAATTGACCCTAGTGGGTCCAGGATAGTGTTAATGTGCAGGGATTGTTGGTTGGCGTGGACCTGGTGGGCCAAAAGGGCTTGTTTCTGCGCTGTATTTCTAAACTAAACTAAAAAAAACTAAATCTACCAGCTTCCAGTCTCCAATGACTGGATCACCGTCATACCACGATTTACAGAAAATAATCCTGGAAACTTGCCAGTCTAAACTTTTGTGCAATTAGGACTGCACTTGATAAAGGTAGATTTGGTTGTACGACCAACAGATGAAGGAAATGTATAGTGTAGCATTTTAACACAGCCTGCAAGCTCTCAAGTTTAATAGCTGAACCAGTCCATGCCATTGTGGGTACTACCACTGACTTCATCATCTCTAGATCAGGAAATATTTTAAAAAATAACCAGAATACTAGCCTGCAGTACCTTTGTGGTCAAATCATGAACATTGGTTGATTTATAATTGTAGATCTGCAAGATCCGTTAACCTTGCACGTATCATGGTTCATATATGCCATCATTCCAGATTAACACTTTCATAGAAACATAAAAAATAGGTGCAGGAGGTGGCCATTCGGCCCTTCGAGCCAGCTCCCCCCATTCATTGTGATCATGGCTGATCATCGCCCTGGCCGCTCCTGTGCCGGGCAGCTACTGAACCTCACCCAACACATTGAGGACGGTTTTGAGTGCAAACTCATCACCGGAGCAGCTTTCATAGACCTCACCGCTGCCTACGACACTGTCCAGCACCGCACCATGATCAGGAAACATTTTGACATGACTGGTGACCTCGACCTGTGCCAAGTCATCAAAAGCCTTCTCAACAACAGGCGCTTCTTCGTTCAACTAAACGACAAGAAGAGCAAATGGAAAGCCCAAAAGAATGGCCTACCACAAGGCAGCGTACTGGCCCTCCTCCTCTTCAACATCTACACCAACTGACCAACCACTTCCCCCACAATGCCGCCGCTTCATCTATGCTGATGACCTCTGCATCACCACCCAACAGGAGAACTTCCAGAAGATCGAGTCTGTCCTGGAAAGCGCCCTCCAAGAGATGACAACCTACTACAATAACAACCACCTGAAACCCAACCCATCAAAAACCCAACTATGCAGCTTCCATCTTAAAAATCGAGATTCAGGAAAACAACTGAGCGTCTCATGGGATGGCCACAAACTCTCCAACCACTTCCACCCCGTGTACCTCGGAGTCACACTCGACAGGACACTCTTTCAAAACCCACCTTCAGAACACCAAAGCCAAGGTCAACACTCGCAACAACATCCTGCGCAAACTGGTAAACTCAAAGTGGGCGCTGATCCACCAACCATCCGTGCAACTGCCCTAGCCCTGTGCTTCTCCAGAGCTGAATACGCGTGCTCAAGCTGGAGCCGCTCCCACCACACCAAACTGGTTGACACAGCCCTCAACGACACCTGCCGCATTATCACGGGATGCATAAAGACAACGCCAGTCCCGTGCCTCTACGCCCTAGCCGGTATTGCCCCCCCCCCCCCATATCAGACGATCCATCGTCGCCCAAGACGAGCGGAGAGCACAGGAGATCGATACCAGGCACCCCCTGCACGGACACACAGCACCTCCACCCCGACTGAAATCCAGAGCCAGTTTCTTGCAGACAGTCCCACCTCTCCAGACAACCAAAGAAACAGCAAGGACCAACATCTGGAAAAATGAATGGAACCAGCTCAACACATGAGCCCACGACTGGATGGAGAGAGGAATCACTCCGACTGAAGTGACTGGACTTCCAGAAGGCTTTCGACAAGGTCCCACATAAGAGATTAGTTTACAAACTTAAAGCACACGGCATTGGGGGTTCAGTATTGATGTGGATAGAGAACTGGCTGGCAAACAGGAAGCAAAGAGTAGGAGTAAATGGGTCCTTTTCACAATGGCAGGCAGTGACTAGTGGGGTACCGCAAGGCTCAGTGCTGGGACCCCAGCTATTTACAATATATATTAATGATCTGGATGAGGGAATTGAAGGCAATATCTCCAAGTTTGCGGATGACACTAAGCTGGGGGGCAGTGTTAGCTGTGAGGAGGATGCTAGGAGACTGCAAGGTGACTTGGATAGGCTGGGTGAGTGGCAAATGTTTGGCAGATGCAGTATAATGTGGATAAATGTGAGGTTATCCATTTTGGTGGCAAAAACAGGAAAGCAGACTATTATCTAAATGGTGGCCGACTAGGAAAAGGGGAGATGCAGCGAGACCTGGGTGTCATGGTACACCAGTCATTGAAAGTGGGCATGCAGGTGCAGCAGGCAGTGAAGAAAGCGAATGGTATGTTAGCTTTCATAGCAAAAGGATTTGAGTATAGGAGCAGAGAGGTTCTACTGCAGTTGTACAGGGTCTTGGTGAGACCACACCTGGAGTATTGCGTACAGTTTTGGTCTCCAAATCTGAGGAAGGACATTATTGCCATAGAGGGAGTGCAGAGAAGGTTCACCAGACTGATTCCTGGGATGTCAGGACTGTCTTATGAAGAAAGACTGGATAGACTTGGTTTATACTCTCTAGAATTTAGGAGATTGAGAGGGGATCTTATAGAAACCTACAAAATTCTTAAGGGGTTGGACAGGCTAGATGCAGGAAGATTGCTCCCGATGTTGGGGAAGTCCAGGACAAGGGGTCACAGCTTAAGGATAAGGGGGAAATCCTTTAAAACCGAGATGAGAAGAACTTTTTTCACACAGAGAGTGGTGAATCTCTGGAACTCCCTGCCACAGAGGGTAGTCGAGGCCAGTTCATTGGCTATATTTAAGAGGGAGTTAGATGTGGCCCTTGTGGCTAAGGGGATCAGAGGGTATGGAGAGAAGGCAGGTACGGGATACTGAGTTGGATGATCAGCCATGATCATATTGAATGGCGGTGCAGGCTCGAAGGGCCGAATGGCCTACTCCTGCACCTAATTTCTATGTTTCTATGTTTCTATGAATGCCTCGCCAGCGGGCACGACCTCCCATGGCCAACCTGGAAGACCCTCAACAGATTACGAGTGGAGCAGGGGAGGTGCAAAGCACTTATGAAAGCATGGAACTACCAGGCAGAAGACACATGCAGCTGTGGAGCAGTACAGACAATGTCCCACCTACTGGAGTGTGACGACGCCCCCCAGTGCAGCCCCCAGGACCTGGCTGAACCGACCCGACCAGCTGTGACCTGCGCCAGATACTAGCAGAACGACATCTGAGATTGCAACGGACTCGAAGAAGAAGATCCCCAATCAATAACCCATGCAACACTAATATTGCAATACTAATACTAATATTGCAATACTAATAATCCATGCAATAATTTCCTTCCTGTCTTTTAAGTCTCCATGTCATAAAGTAATAAAACATGGAAACAGGTTCTTTGACCCAACTTGCCTATGCCGACCAAGATGCCACCTGCCCTCATTTGGCCCATGTCCCTCAATACCTTTTCTATTCATGTACCTATCTAAATGTCTCCATACACAATTTAAAAAGAGCTTTAAGGAGGTTGATTTTTGAAATTAGTGTAGTAAAGTTGTGAATTGTTTACCAATTGGAATGGATGCAGGTAAAGGGGGGGGGGGGGGGGGGGGGGGGAGGAAGAGAAGGGAAGGGAAAAACCAGTGCAAGGTTTGGGGGAGGGGATTGGGAAGGAGGCTGTTTGTTGATGTTACCTAAACGGGGAATTTTGTATCTTTCTTTGGTATAAATCGGCATCGGTAGTCGCTTTTGATTACAAATCAGCCTACAAGTTGGACAATTGCTTCACGCCTGTTTTTCCCATCAGTGATTAAGTAATCAAAATTTGGAACACCAAATGGCGCAACAAGTGCAAGAAGAACAGTTAATGTCTTCTTTACCACAATGTCTTCATTACCACACACTCAAGATGGCGGATGTGCGGGAGTGGGCGCCGTCTGTGTATGGCAGCCTGCCCGCAGTCCGCCTCTACACCTTTCTTTATTTTATTTTATGTTAGTGGAGGTCTTCTATGTGGGGGGTGGGGGTGGGGAAGGGGGAAACTTTATTCTTAGTCCCCTACCTGGTCGGAGAGGCAGCATCCCTCCGTGCTGTTTCTTCGCCCCGTCCTCGCGGCCTACCACCGAAAGTGGAGCGGCGTTTTCCTGTCGGGACCGGCTGGGACTACAGCTTCGGCGGCGGTGGCGCAGCGCTGGGATACCAACAAGGAGCGGGCGATGCCTACCGGGTCGCCGTGTGGTAAGCTCCGGAGCGCTTTGGTCGCCGACTTCCAACATCGCGGAGCTGTGGCTGCGGGCGTTCGGCCGCGGGCGGCGCTGGATTTGGATTTGGAGCGCCGCAGAGCCAGAGATCGAGTTCGCCGGGGTCGGAGCTCCAGCCGGCGCGGCCGGAGGACTACGAGTGCCGCGGTCTCCGCTCTCCGGGGAGGGGACAGCCGCTCCAGACTTTTCCAAGCCGCTGAGGAATGTTTCACCCGACGCCGATGTTTCATCTTTACGGCAAGAGGGCCCTGAAAATCATCGGACTGGCTGCACGGCCACAGATGGGCCCTGACCTCGGGATGTTTCACAGAGGAAGAGGACTTAACTTTCTGGTGCCTTTCCCCCGCAGTGGAAATGTTTTGATTCTGCTGTGGGGGGATGTTTGTGTTGAACCCTGTAATATGTTGTGTCCATTTTTATTCTTTTTTTTTTTTTTTTTTTTTTTTTTTTTTAAAACCTTTTTCTATGGTTTGCAATGGAACTTATTATTATTTAAATTATGTAAAGCGCTTTGGGGTCAATGCAAATTGGCTTAAAATGCGCTATATAAATAAAGTTTACTTACTTACTTACTTACTTTAACAGGGCTGAGCAGCTGAACAGCAAGAGACAGATTGTGCTCCACTGTACTAGAAACTGACCCGAAATGTTGTGTCTAAAATGTGTTTTGAACCCATCGAGCTCAGTCAATATAGAAAGACTGAATCTATGTGATACACCTGACAAGATTCAGGTTAGTTTTTAGTCATGTACAGAGGAAGTAGTTGAGGTAGGTACAATAACAACATTTAAAAAGACATTTGAATAGGTATACGGATAAATCAGGCTTATTGGGATATGGGCCAAATGCAGGTAAAAAAAGATGGAGCATCTTTGTTGGATGAGTTGGGCCGAATGACCTGTTTCTGTGCTGTATGACTCTACATAACTGGGGACCAATGAATTGTTCACATGAAGCTCATTCAGTCAACCTCAAGTATTTCTCTACAAAATATGGACATATATCCTACAAGCTTACCATGTGCCAATCAGTTGCTGCATTTTCAACAGTCTCAACTTAAGTTACTTGCTGTACAGCATTTTTGAATGACCCGAGGTCATGAAAGGTTACACATAAATACAATCTTGTTAAGCTGTGTTCAAATACATGTAAACAACTGTGTGTGCTGTCTGGCAAATGCAAAAATGTATATTTGAAGGGTGGATAGAAGCAGCATTTTTAAAATGTAGTTTTCTATTGGCACAAATAACAATTTGGTCACAATGTTTTTTCACCATTGACACAGAATGACCCTATATTACAACCTACAAAAAGAAAATAGTCACTGATAGAATTCAAGAGCAAAATGACATAAATCAGCCTATGCGAATACCTACAAAAGCAATGTGCTTCACCGATCGATTTACCCGGCATCAAGTAAATTCAGTTATTTCTGTGTGTTGAAGGAACTGCAGATGCTGGTTAAAACCAAAGATAGACATAAAATGCTGGAGTAACTCAGCAGGACAGGCAGCATCTCTGGAGATGGAATGGGTGACGTTTCGAGTCTAGACCATTCTAAGAAGTAGCTGGTGAATCACTACGAAAGACTGAAAGAATGCAAGAGACTTGGCAAGAATCTACATTAATTTATACTTCAGCATCCTTCAGCTGAAAACAATTCAGCCATAAACTTGAAATTCTAACAGTTAACAGAAGAGCAAGGACAACATCACATTCAGAACCTAAGCTAACAAGTAAACTAACATGCATCTCTTTAAGCAAAAACTTTAAATTGGGAAATAAAATTTGTGAAGGGGAAATAAAGACTAAATTAAGGATGTGAAAAGAGAAGGAAGAAACAATAAACTCCCCACCATAGCTTCCTTGGAAAAGCAGCCAATATAAGATTGAAGATGGGCACTGCCAGACTCAAAAACAGCTTATTTCCCTCTGTTAACAGGCTTCTGAATGGTCCTTCCATAAGCTAGGGTACAGTCCAATTCACCTCTACTCAATTACGGACATTGGACTACACTACAATGCTGAGAATTGTATTCTGCACTCTGTACCTTCACCTTTGTACTTGAGTTCAACTTCATTGTATTTACTTAGGGTATATCTGATCTCATCGGACAGCATGTAAAACAAAACTTTTCACTGTATCTCAGTACACATGACAATAATAAAACTTAAACCTAAAACACATTTCAACAGTTTGAAATCTTTAAAATTGCTTTAAAACATTCAAGAACTGCTGGCACAAGAAGCTGAAGCAAGAAACAAATTGCTGGAGGAACTCGGTGGGTCAAGCAGCATCTATGGGAGTGGAGACTTGTAGATGCCTCTGATTGAGACCGTGTATCAGGACTGATCCCCTGAGAAATGCAGTTTGACCACCGAGTTTATTTTTGATTCAAAAACTGCAGGTATAGGATCTCACATATAAAATAGTAAATTTCAAATATCATTAATAATAGTAAATTAACAAATTAAAATCAATACACTGCACATTCGCTACGAATTAACACTATAAATATCTACGGATTGTTTATTTTGTATCGACACATATAGGAACTTCACTATATTTGATGCCATTAATTATGCTTTAAACAACAGGAGGGCAGACTGACAGCACACAAACTGCAACTTTTACTCTTTGCATTAAACCCCACCTCTCCCTTGTCTTCAAATGCTGTGCATATTAAACATTAATTGCCTTTGCCCTCATTATTCTTTGGGCAGCAAATTCCAACACAATATTTTTTGAAGGTGTGCCACAAAATGTATATTTAATTAAAAGGGCAAAGTGTGATTAGACACAGTCATAGCTCTTTCAGAATGCATATTTGAGATACGTAATATTTTAACTAAAAACATAGAAACATAGAAAATAGGTGCAGGAGGAGGCCATTTGGCCCTTTGAGCCAACACCGCCATTCATTGTGATCATGGCTGATCGTCCCCAATCAATAACAACCCGTGCCTGCTTTCTCCCCATATCCCTTGATTCCACTAGCCCCTAGAGCTCTATCTAATTCCCTCTTAAATCCATCCAGTGATTTGGCCTCCACTACCCTCTGTGACAGGGAATTCCACAAATTCACAACTCTCTGGGTGAAAATGTTTTTAGAACTAGCATCAGAAAAGCCATCATCAAAAATATCAAATCTTAATCCTTCATAAAGCTTTTCTAATGAAAGTGTGTTAATGACCATAGTCATAGAGGGATACAACATGAAAACAGGCGCTTCAGCCCAACTCGTCCATGGTCCCAGCAGACCAAGATGCCACATCTAAGCTAGTTCCATTTATACGCATTTTGCCCACATCCTTCAAAACCTTTGCTATCCACGTACCTGTAAAAGTGTGTTTTAAATGTTATTGTTCCTGCCTCAACTACTTCCTCTAGCAACTCATTTTATATACCCTTCACCAAAGTTGTCCGTCAGGTTCATATTAAATCTTTCCACTTTCGCCCTAAATATATGCCTTCTAGTTCTTGATTCCCTAAAGCCTCTGTGTATTCATTCTATCTATACCCCTCATTATTTTACATACCTCTATAAGATCACCACTCAGCCTCCTGCACTCCAATGAATAACGTCCTAGACTGCCCAACCTCTCCATATAGCACAGGTCCTCAAGTTCTGATAACATATAGGTAAATCTCTGCACTCTTCCCGGCTTAACGAGGCTTTACTACAACAGGGTGACCAAAACACAATACTCCAAATGCAGCCTCACTCACGTTTTGTAGCTGTAACATAATGTCCCAACTGCTATTCTAATTTTTCTGACTAATTAAAGCCAACATTACTAAAGCCTTCTCGGCGCTACTCTCAGGAACAATGGATCTGCAATTCTAGAACCCGCTGCTCTACAACACGCCCCTAGACCCTACCATTCACTGTGATGGTCCCGCTCTTGTTCGACTTCCCAAAATGCAACATCTCAAACTTATGCAAATTAAATTATTTTACCCATTCCCCAGCCCACCTGCCCAACTGATCAAGATCCCGATGCAAATCTTGATAACCATCTTCACTGACCATCTTTATAGTATAATCTGCATGCAATACTCCAAATACGGTCAAACAAAAGCCCTATAAAGCTGCATCATGACTTCCTGATGCTTATACTGACCACCTATGTAAGGAAACAAACCATGTCTTCTTTACCACTATCTACCTGTGTTGCTTCAGAAATATCTTCAAAAATACTGTCTAAATCAAGATACATGCCAAATTATTTCATTACTGAAAACATACTCCAACATTTCAGATATTAATAATGGCCTGAGAGGCGCACTCATTCCACTGATTCCATATATACAAGACTTATACAAGTAACAAGTGAATACAAAAGTACCACAACAACTAAAATGTCAGGACTCAGCATGGACATCTTCCCATCAATTTAAAAGCAAGTTTATATTTGGGCTGCAGCCTTATCTCCAAGCATCATTATGGTGTATTTCACAAAATAAGTAAAAGCAATTGTTGCCATTAATTCTAATGGGTAATTTCACATTTTGTTTTCCTCAGGCTAGTAATATTTGACTGGCCATTTTATATAGTATTGATCCCCATCATCCTTAACATAGTTTTTCAGTAAACTAGGTCAAACTTGGTTGGTCTATAATAGTCAAATGAGTTACAATTTGGCATTTCTATACATGGCATCTTTACAGATTTATATTCTGGAGGAAGGATCAGGCTTTGGTCACTTTAACTTGAGGTAATTTCATTACAGTATGAATCTATAAATGTCTATTATGACTGGATTGTGACTACATGTAACAGAACAGAGCTAAGCAACCACAGTTTCCAAATCAGTTCAAAGTGCATAGTCCTCTCACAAGGCAAAAGACATCGAGTCACAGCACATCAAGTCACAAAGATGGCAAACCTTGACACGGGGAAATTCTGAAATGCTGAAGTATTCATGATCATTTCTAGCCAGATTACCAACTGAATGTTTCATCAACCTCTTCTTGAGATTCCAACTTATGACAGAACCCGTCTATCCCCTGTTCTATTCACAGTGTGATGTTGAGAAATGGCAGAGAGAACTGCAGTATCGAAGACTTGAGCTCCAGAAGCACCCACATCTCCAGGTAACATATTCCAACACTGGCATTCCAACACTGGCATCTTCCCAACATTTTTAACATTAAAAAAACCTGAAGGCGCTGGAAGTCTGAAATAAAGCCATGTGCTGGAAAACACTCATATCAGCCAGCATTTGTAGAATGGGAAACTGATTAAATCTTTAGGTCCAAAACCTTACATCACAAATTTGTCAGAAATGAGAACATTTCCCAAACTTGCAACAGGGACATCAAGCAACAATAACTCGCATACTACTTCCCAGAATAAATTTCACCAAGACCACTTGACTCCGGATTTCATTATAGCCTTGATCCAAAAGCAAGGCGAGATTGACTGTCCATGACATCAAAGTAACATTTGACCGATAGTGACTGAGTAAAATAAAGTCGATGGACATCAACAGAAAAGCACTACAAATGGTCAGTCATACCTTGCACAATGAAGATGGCTGTGGTTGTCAACAGCAGTTCATTAGCATCACTGTATGAGTTACTCGCGACAGTATCCTTGTCATTGTCATTCAACAGCAGTTCTGATATCTTATGAGTCTTAGCTCATACAAAGTGGTTATGCTAACAATTAGTGCCCGCTCTCCTATCCCTTATTTGCGATCTATTCTTTTTATAAGGCACCAATTACAAAATCTACTTTCTGCAGAATTTACTCACATGCAATAGCAGTCCCATCCAGCTTACACTGAATAATGGGCACATGATTGACCTTTATCTATCTTAACATCTTCCACAATTCGTCTGTTGCAAAATCTGTTGGCCAATAAAGATTCTAGCTTGATGTGCACATTTTTTACACCATGCTCAAAATACAGTGAGGATGCTGGCTTAAACTGGAAAATAAGGGAAGTTTAAAAAAATCTTAAAAATCAAAATAAATCATATTTATGCCTTTAAATAATAAAGAAACCGAAAATTAAATAAAAACTTTGAAGGTACTAAGGGGCAAGGTAGTACTTTTTAATCATCTAAATCTGCAGTTTTGTGCTTATTTAATACTTTGCAGTGACAGGGCATTATAAACCTCAGTAAAATTCAAATTGGTTTTATCCTGGTATTGCAGGTCATATGGACATAAAACTCAAATAAGTTGGTCCATAAATATTAATTCCCATATCAACTGATGAAATAATGGATCAAGTTTTTGAAATAATTTTAAATAAAAAATGGTATCCCAAGAAGAGTGATTAAAAACTAACTAACTCGTCATTAATCATGATCAGCAATTAACACCAACCCTTAGGGGCCTAATGTACACCTTTTTTTAAATAAAAAACATTTGTATTTTCCCTCTGTCGTCCAATAGTCAGCAGCTCTGCAAATTTTTGGCCTATAACAAACTGTCTAGAAGCTTTCCAAGTGTTGGACTTTAAGCAGAAAAGATTTAATAGGAATCTGAGCTATAACAAAGGGTGGTGGATGTATGGAACAAGCTGCATGAGGAGGTAGTTGAGGCTGGGACTATCCCAACATTTAAGAAACAGTTAGACAGGTACATGGATAGGCCAAGTTTGGAGGGATATGGACCAAACGCAGGCAGGTGGGACATGTTGGCCAACGTGGGCAAATTGAGCCTAAGGGCCTGTCTCCACTTATATCACTCTATGACTGCCTGACTACAGCAATCTTCTTCCTGTCCAAATCTATACTTCACTTTTATGTCATGGAAGCTTCCTGTGATATTTGCCCTACTAAGATAAGATAACTCAACAACAAATGGCTCCTATTAAATAAATGCTGAACACTGCATGGCCCTACTGGTTGCAAACTATACTGGTTTGACAAAACACCTCATGCCATTTCAATTTTAGAGATAAAGTAAAAAAGTGGCTAGACTCGGAGGGGTTCATTCAATGAGAACTGAAACAGTGCAGCACCTCCTAAAATTTTACACAGCGAACCCCGTACTTATCACACGGTTCTAAGATTAAAATCTGAGGTCAGTATTGTTTTTTTTAAGGAAAGTAATTTTCAGAGAACACTATAGTGATAAAATTTTAACTCCTTAAACACAAAGTTAGATTGACAAGGTATGTTTTAAGCCCTTTACTGACAGCCATCCAGGAGCTCGGGGAAGCAATATCTGACGTCGAGCTGCTTTTGGGCGAAAGGTAACACATCTTGGGGTGAATTTCCAGTGAGATGCAAGTGTGTAAATGAAACATTATTTGTATGACAGGGTCGGCCAGATCTCTGCTCCAGACGCAGCTCGATGTCAAGTCCCCCTTGACGCAGTCAGTGGTGCTGGGGTGGTGCAAGTCGTCACCTCAATGCCTATAACAGGGATAGATACAAATTTCTGGAATAGCTCAGCTGGTCAGGCAGCATCTCTGGAGAAAAAACGATGGGCGGCGAAACCGGTCAGTGTGAAGAAGGGTTTCGACCCAAAACTTTACCTATTCATTTTTCTCCAGAGATAATGTCTAATCCGCTGAGTAACTCCAGCACTGTGTCTATCTTTGTTATAAACCAGCATGTGCAGTTCCTTGTTTCTATCCATGACAGGGAGATGCACACTCCGGCCGTCAGCTCCAACATCGGACCCAGTCCTGCCACTACAACCCGGGGATACGCCGGAGACTGCAGGTGCTAGGAGCGGGAACAACAAACAGATTTATATTCTGGAGGAAGGATCTGGCTTTGGTCACTTTAACTTGAGGCTATATCATTGCAGTACGAAACTATAAATGCCTATTATGACTGGATTGTGACTACCAACATGTAACTGGAACACCAGCATGTAACAGAACAGAGCTAAGCAACCAGTTTCCAAATCAGTTCAAAGTTCCATAGTCCTGTCACAAGGAAAAATACATTGAGTCACAAAGGTGGCAAACCTTGACATGGGGAGATTCTGAAATGTTAAAGTATTCATGATGATTGGCACTCGACGGTCGGGCAGCGTCTGTGGAGGGAGATGAACACCTGCCGCGTCCCCATCCCCCGCCACCGCCTCTCCCCGGGACCCCCCGCTTGTCTCCCCCACTCCCCGCCTCTCCCCGGGACCCGGCGCCTCTCTCCCCCCCACACCAGCCCTCCTTCCTTGCCTGTTTTCCTGTCGCCGCTCACCCCCGCCGCCGTTGACAGCAAAGATCTTTGGTTGACAGCCTCTCACCAGCGGCTCCGTCGTACGTCTCCGCATCAACAGCCTCCTCCCAGACGGTCCTCCAGCATCCCAGGGCGCAGCGCGGCGGAAGGGGAGTCCTCCAGGGCGCAGCGCGGTTTCCCACCAGCGGGTCCTCTAATATCCCAGGGTACCGCGCGGTCCTCCAGCAGTCGCCTCAGTTCGGCGCCATCGAGCGACGGGTTTTGGTCGGTACCAAAGATCTTAGAGCAGAGATCTTTGGTCGGTACAACCTGAGTTAAAACAAGAATATTCCGTTGTTGGTTATTTGCATCAGATCTGTTCGTTGTGCTGCAGACCATTCGTCTATACTCGGTACTACTGGACGGTTCCAACAGCTCTGTAGTTTTATATTCCTTTGTGTTTCTCCTTCAAAGTGCTCGTACTTTAGGACACCGTTTTTTTAAATCTTCCTTTGCTCATGGAAGATATCAAAGAAAATGTTACACAGCGCAAGTGTCCTCAGCGCTGGACCACAGAGGCCCCATCTATCTAGATTACACCTCTTCACACCCTGCTTCCTGTAAAGACTATCCCCTACTCCCAAATCCTCCGTCTGTGCCCAAGGTGAGGTTTTTCATATCAGGATATCCAAGATATCCTCGTTCTTTAGGGAACAGGGGTTCCCCTCTTCCATCATAGATGAGGCTCTCACACGTGTCTCCTCGGTATCCCGCAGCTCTGCTCTTACCCCTCCACTAATCGCAACAGAGACAGTCTCCTGCACCCGCCACATAACCTTCCAACATTGTCGCCACTTCCAACGCAATCCCACTACGAGCCGCATCCTCCCATCTCCATCCCTTTCCGCCTTCTGCAGAGATCGTTCCCTGCACAACTTCCTGGTTAACTCGGCCCCATCCAAACCACCTCCTCCCCAGGTACTTTCACCTGCAGCCGCAGGAGATGCAACACCTGTCCCTGTACCTCCTCCCTCGACTCTGTCCAGGGACCCGCACAGTCCATTCAGGTGAGGCAGAGGTTCATTTGCACCTCCTCCAACCTCATCTACTATATCCATTATTCAAGATGTGGAATCTTATACATCGACGAGACCAAACGTACTCGGCGATCGTTTCCAAACACATTCGCCTGGGCCTCCGTGATCTCCCGGTTGCCAAACACTTTAACTCCCCTTCCCATTCCCACACTGACCTTTCTGTCGTGGGGTTCCTCCATTGTCAGAGTGAGGCCAAACATAAATTGGAGGAACAGCACTTGGGCAGCTTGTGTCCCAGCGATATGAATATTCATTTCTCTTAACTTCACGTAACCGCTTCATCCCTTCTCACCGTCCATCCCCCACCCTTGTTGTTGTACTAGTTTCACTGTTGTCCTGCTGAATTTCATTGAATAACACGTTTTCACCTAGCCCACAGCTAATAATAAGCTTCCTTTATCATTGTAACTTTTTTGTATATCTTCATTTGTTCATTTATATAATTAAAAGTCTGATCTTGACCACTTCCTGTTTGCACTGCATTTTGATTTTAGAAAATATGTTACCACTTATGACTGTGATTTTTGGCCATCTTACTCGTAGTCCCCCTCCTCTGCGCAGGACAAGAGGATTTTTCCCATCAATGAAAAATAAAAGACATTAATGTTTTAAAAATCTTGAGATTTTCTCTCCTGTTAATCACACCATGAAGGCCACGCCCCTTCCGGTGGGAGGGGGAGGGACTATAAAACGCGGAAGTGTGGACGTGCCTCAGTCGCTGCAAGATGGGGGAGTGAGAGGTAACGACTCTCAGTCTGAGCTGTGAATAACACTGAACACATGTCTACTAAACTGAGTGTGATTTTACTGACCTGTGAGAGCCCTTAATGTGGTTTAAAAATGAAGTTTGAAAATGTGGTTTGAAAATTAAAATGTGGTTGGTTTGAAAAGAAAATGTGGCTGGTTAAAAAAGCAAGCAAAATGTGGTTGGTTAGAAAAGCAAGCAAAATGTGGTTGGTTTGAAAAGTGAGGTGTGGTTGGTTTGAAAAACAAGCGAGGTGTGGTTGGTTTGAAAAGCACGTGAGGTGTGATTGGCTTGAAAAGCAAGTTTGAAAATCTATATAATTAAAAGTCAGATCTTGACCACTTGCTGTTTGCGCTGTATATTGATTTTAGAAAAAATCGCTACCACTTACAGCTGTGATTTTTGGCCATCGTACTCAGAGTCCCCCTCCAGCTGTCAGGGCCAGAGGATTTTCCCATCGATGAAAAATAAAAGACATTAATTTTTTTTAAATGTTGAGATTCTCTCTCCTATCAATCACGCCATGAAGTCCACGCCCCTTCCGGTGGGAGGGGGAGGGACTATAAAAACAGGAAGTGCGCCGTGCCTCAGTCGCTGCAAGATGGGGAATGGAGAGGTCCCTACTCTCAGTCTGAGCTGTGAATCAACTGAACACATGTCTACTAAACTGAATGTGGTTTTATGTGGTTTATTGGAGCTGTGTTTGGAAGGAATAAATGTTTTATTGTGCCTTGTAACTGTGCCTTGTAACTGCCTTGTAACTGTGGCTAATTGAAAAGTGGCTAATGACTGTGCCTTTATTTTAAAATGTGTTTTGCTTTTTAAATGTAGCTTGCGTTTTAAATGTGGCTTGCTGTGCAACAGGTTTTGGAAGGAAAAACCGCGAATAAACGTTTTATTAGATCAGTACTGTGTTTAATGCAAAATTGCCGCTCATTCTGTGACTTCCGCTCAGTGGAGAGTGGCGCTGATTGCATCATTTCTGCTTCGTGGAGAGATGATGCTGATTGCGTTATTTCCGGTGAGTTCAGAGGTGGCGCTGAGTGTGGAAGGCCCAAAGTGGAGATGCCGCCTTGAACTGTTTGAGTAATTCAAGAGAGCTTACTGCCATACATATGGTGAGTGTGTGTGTGTGTGTTCAAAGTTATTTAAAGCACGTTTTTGCAGTAGCATCAGCTCTAGAGGAGTGTTTCAGAATAAAAAAAGGCTTCAAACATTTGAATCATTTGGTTTAGACACACCTGTGTTATTTTCAAACTTCTTACATGGAGTATATGGTTAGTAACAGGATTCAGTATGCTTACCACCATGCTTAAAATGCCAAGTAACGTTCTGAAGTTACTTGGCATTTTAGTGCTGGTGCTGTGTGTGAGTGTGTATATAGGTGTGTGTGTCTGTGTGTGTTTG
The DNA here is from genome assembly GCF_010909765.2 of Amblyraja radiata. NCBI lineage: Eukaryota > Metazoa > Chordata > Chondrichthyes > Rajiformes > Rajidae > Amblyraja > Amblyraja radiata. The sequence continues at coordinate 33,550,273 of NC_045971.1, read as the reverse complement.
TCTGTAGGTGTGTGTCTGCGTGTGTGTATAGGTGTGTGTCTGTATATATGTTTGTGTGTGTGTGTTTGGCTGTGTGTCTTTGTGTATGTGTGTGTGTGTTTACGTGTATGATTGTGTGTGTTTGTGAGTGTCTGTTTCTGTGTGTGCGTCCCTGTGTGTGCACCCCTATGGAGTGCTGTGAGGTTGGAGTTGCTGCCTCCACTCTGCTTGGAGTGCTGTGAGGTTAGACTTGCTGCCTGCACTCTGCTTGCTGTGAGGTTGGGCTTGCTGCATGCACTCTGCTTGCTGTGAGGTTGGACTTGCTGCCTGCACACTGCTTGAGTGCTGTGAGGTTGGACATGCTGCATGCGCTCTGCTTGAAGTGCTGTGAGGTTGGACTTGCTGCCTCCACTCTGCTTGGAGTGCTGTGAGGTTGGACTTTCTACCTGCACTCTGCTTAGAGTGCTGTGAGGTTGGGCTTGCAATGTTTTAAGACTCATTCACATTTTAAACTTTAATAAATCCTTTTCCAACTTGCCATGTCTGTGTGTTCTCCATCACAATGAGGAAATATTATATAATAGAACCGCTCGGATAGTGACTTTTATATAAGCTAGGTAATTTGCAAAAGAAAAGCGTAAGGTTTTCAGAAACACATGTATCCTAAAGAAATAAAGTACATGGAAACACACACACACAGGGAACGGATGAATCAAAACATAGAAATGCTAAACTGAACCTGCATAGCTTAGTTTATTGCTTTGAGGCAATTATAACACTGGGGAAATTGTATTTGATATGATTTTGTACTGCTGAGTTCGAGTCTGAAATATAATAGACTCTAGTTAGCTTTGGCTATGTTAAATTATAATGAGATTGAGGTAAGGGATAGGATGTGTGTGAAGGGGAGTAGTTGTTTGGAGATGAAAAGAATCAGATTGATTTGTGACCTTCCTTCTGTTTATAGAAAGTCGAAGAAGCAAATGTGATTCTGATGTAATGGTCTGAGTTGTGAATCTACCTTTGTTCTGTAATATTTGTAAAAGGCCTTGCAGATGAGATTGGAAATCCAGCTTCCAGATAGCAGGAAAAGGAGCTGCAAATTAGAATGAAGCTGTATCCTGACAAAACACATATCATCAATTGTTGGTACACAAAATTGCTGGAGGAACTCAGCGGGTGCAGCAGCATCTATGGAGCGAAGGAAATAGGCGACGTTTCGGGCCGAAACCCTTCTTCAGACTGATAGGGGGTGGGGAAAGAGAGAAGGACAAAGGGAGGAGGAGGAGGAGCCCGAGGGCGGGCGGATGGGAGGAGACAGCTAGAGGGTGAAGGAAGGGGAGGGGGGGAGGGGACAGCACGGGCTAGCCAAATTGGGAGAATTCAATGTTGATGCCAAGGGGACGCAAGGACCCCAGACGGAATATGAGGTGCTGTTCCTCCAATTTCCGCTGGTGCTCACTCTGGCAATGGAGGAGACCCAGGACAGAGAGGTCGGATTGGGAATGGGAGGGGGAGTTGAAGTGCTGAGCCACCGGGAGGTCAGGTAGGTTATTGCGGACTGAGCGGAGGTGTTCGGCGAAACGGTCGCCCAACCTATGCTTGGTCTCACCGATGTAAATCAGCTGACATCTAGAGCAGCGGATGCAGTAGATGAGGTTGGAGGAGATACAGGTGAACCTTTGTCGCACCTGGAACGACTGCTTGGGACCTTGAATGGAGTCGAGGGGGGAGGTGAAGGGACATGTGTTGCATTTCTTGCGGTTGCAACGGAAAGTGCCCGGGGAGGGGGTGGTGCGGGAGGGAAGTGAAGAATTGACGAGGGAGTTGCGGAGGGAGCGGTCTTTGCGGAAGGCAGACATGGGGGGAGATGGGAAGATGTGGCGAGTGGTGGGGTCACGTTGGAGGTGGCGGAAATGGCGGAGGATTATGTGTTGTATTTGCCGGCTGGTGGGGTGAAAGGTGAGGACCAGAGGGACTCTGCCCTTGTTGCGTGTGCGGGGATGGGGAGAGAGAGCAGTGTTACGGGGTATGGATGAGACCCTGGTGTGAGCCTCATCTATGGTGGCGGAGGGGAATCCCCGTTCCCTGAAGAACGAGGACATTTCCGATGCCCTAGTATGAAATGTCTCATCCTGGGAACAGATGCGGCGTAGGCGGAGGAATTGGGAGTAGGGGATGGAGTCTTTACAGGGGGCAGGGTGGGAAGACGTGTAGTCCAGATAGCCATGTGAGTCAGTGGGTTTATAATGTATGTCGGTCAGGAGTCTGTCCCCTGCGATGGAGATGGTGAGGTCAAGGAATGGTAGGGAAGTGTCTGAAATCGTCCAGGTGTATTGGAGTGCCGGATGGAAGTTGGTGGTGAAGTGGATGAAGTCAGTCAGTTGTGTGTGGGTGCAGGAGGTGGCACCAAAGCAGTCGTCAATCGCACATTGACGACTGCTTTGGTGCCACCTCCTGCACCCACACACAACTGACTGACTTCATCCACTTCACCACCAACTTCCATCCGGCACTCCAATACACCTGGACGATTTCAGACACTTCCCTACCATTCCTTGACCTCACCATCTCCATCGCAGGGGACAGACTCCTGACCGACATACATTATAAACCCACTGACTCACATGGCTATCTGGACTACACGTCTTCCCACCCTGCCCCCTGTAAAGACTCCATCCCCTACTCCCAATTCCTCCGCCTACGCCGCATCTGTTCCCAGGATGAGACATTTCATACTAGGGCATCGGAAATGTCCTCGTTCTTCAGGGAACGGGGATTCCCCTCCGCCACCATAGATGAGGCTCACACCAGGGTCTCATCCATACCCCGTAACACTGCTCTCTCTCCCCATCCCCGCACACGCAACAAGGGCAGAGTCCCTCTGGTCCTCACCTTTCACCCCACCAGCCGGCAAATACAACACATAATCCTCCGCCATTTCCGCCACCTCCAACGTGACCCCACCACTCGCCACATCTTCCCATCTCCCCCCATGTCTGCCTTCCGCAAAGACCGCTCCCTCCGCAACTCCCTCGTCAATTCTTCACTTCCCTCCCGCACCACCCCCTCCCCGGGCACTTTCCGTTGCAACCGCAAGAAATGCAACACCTGTCCCTTCACCTCCCCCCTCGACTCCATTCAAGGTCCCAAGCAGTCGTTCCAGGTGCAACAAAGGTTCACCTGTATCTCCTCCAACCTCATCTACTGCATCCGCTGCTCTAGATGTCAGCTGATTTACATCGGTGAGACCAAGCGTAGGTTGGGCGACCGTTTCGCCGAACACCTCCGCTCAGTCCGCAATAACCTACCTGACCTCCCGTTGGCTCAGCACTTCAACTCCCCCTCCCATTCCCAATCCGACCTCTCTGTCCTGGGTCTCCTCCATTGCCAGAGTGAGCACCAGCGGAAATTGGAGGAACAGCACCTCATATTCCGTCTGGGGTCCTTGCGTCCCCTTGGCATCAACATTGAATTCTCCCAATTTGGCTAGCCCGTGCTGTCCCCTCCCCCCCTCCCCTTCCTTCACCCTCTAGCTGTCTCCTCCCATCCGCCCGCCCTCGGGCTCCTCCTCCTCCTCCCTTTGTCCTTCTCTCTTTCCCCACCCCCTATCAGTCTGAAGAAGGGTTTCGGCCCGAAACGTCGCCTATTTCCTTCGCTCCATAGATGCTGCTGCACCCGCTGAGTTCCTCCAGCAATTTTGTGTACCTTCGATATTCCAGCATCTGCAGTTCCCTTTTGAACATATCATCAATTGTTGACAGATTTACAACCCATGTATACTTGGAGTTGGGAGGTGTGTGGGGTTGAATTTAACTTACAGACTGTAATTTGGCGAACTGATATAATTAATGTTTTAATACATAGGTAATAGTATTTTAAACTGTAAAATTGTAGTGAAACCATTTATGAAATATTGTGTCTAAGTAGGGTTGTAAACATTAGACCTTGTTTAGATTTATAGAAATATCTTTCTTCTTGGTATAGAAAGTGTGTTTTGTTTGTATGATTTGTGTGATCATTGTATTATATATGTATCTTATATTTTGAGGAGTGGTCATTGATAATTGAGCCTACTGGGGTTTTGCTGTGTTGAAATAAAATAATTCTAAACAAAGTTATACCACAGGCAAACGAAGGTTGTAAAATGAGGAATAAAGAATCGATTTCAACAGCTACAAGCATTTGAGTCAAGTTTTCTTGACTTTAGATTGACAAAATAACTCAGTTTAACAACAATGGGTACCTAATAGGCAGGAATGGCTGCACTGTCGGAGAGCCACTAAGAGTGCATGGGGGGGAGGTTTAGGGGAGATGGACTGAATGCATGGGGGGGAAGAGAATGGCAAGGAGCAGAGTTTGGGGGTGAAGGAAGGAGGTGTAACTGAGTGAACTGCCACCACACCAGCTGTAAGTGACTGAAGTGCCAGCCCACCAGCCATGACTTAGTGAACTGCCAGCCCATCGCCATGACTCACTGAATTCCAAGTCCAAGAATCCATCCAGTCCACAATGTCCATACTAGCCCTCTGGAAACCAGTCAATTCGGCCTACAAAACCAATGCTAGCACTCCAGAAAGCCCCCCCCCCCCCCTCACTGGTCAGCAATATTATAATTGGTGGAGAGGTGGAATATTTTGTTGGGGGACCAACCCTCCCGTGTGAAGCTGGGACCCAATGGGTCCCACTTAGTTTAGTTTGTTCTAAATTTCTCTACATCGCCGTCCATATCTCTCATTTTCCTTTCCCCAGACTGTCAGTCTGAAGAAAGGTCTTGGCCTGTAACATCACCTATTACTTTTCTCCAGAGATGCTGTCTGACCTGCTGAATTACTTCAGCTTTTTGTGTCTATTATTGGCATTTCCTTTGTTCTGTCCATCTCTACTCCACCCATTCTGCAACTCAAAATTAGCAGGTTTCCTTGCTTTTTCAATTCTGTCAAAGGGTCTGTGACTTAATCTGTTAACTCTTTTTCACCTTCCATAGATGCTGTCTGACGTGAGTATTTCTAGCCTTTGTCTGCTTTTGTTTCACAGTAGTTATCAAGTTGGTTTGTGTACCATGGGAATTCCTGTCCCAATATGTTTCTAATATTTTAATTCAAGCCTCTCAATTCCAAACATTGTTTCTGGATATTTATTCAGATTTCAAGTGCAGTACTAAAGTGCATTTGAAGCATTGCTTTGTTTCATCTATTTCACATTTTGCTCTGCAGACAGAAAAGTACATTAGTGTCCTGGTATATTGCATATGTACTATCTGTACAAATCAATATGACATAAATCTACAAGCATGGAAATAGGTCCTTCGGCCCACCTTGTTCATGCCGACCAAGTTGGCATACTAGACAGTCCCATTTGACTGCATTTGGCCCATATCCCTCGAAACCCTTTGTACCAATATACTACCTGTCCAAATGTCTTATATCCGCTCTATACTTTCTTCTGTCAGCTCATTCCAGATACGGACAAGAGTGAAAATGTTGCTGCTGCGGTCTCTCTTAAATATTTATCCCCTCACCTTTAGTCTATACCCTCTGGATTTAGAATCCTCTACCCTTGGATAAAGACTGAGCGTTCACTTTAACCATGCCCCGTACACCTCATAAATGTTCCGCCTCCTACTCTCCAAAGAAATAGTCCCAGCCCATCCAACCTCTCACTATAACTCATCTTGTAAGTCTGGGTAATGTAGTGAATCTCTTTTGCATTCTTTCCAACTAAATAACATCCTTCCTATAGCTGGGTGTCCAGAGTCCAAGTGCGGTCTCATCAATAACTTGGACAGCTGCATCATGATGTCCTAAATGTTGTTCTCAATACCCTTACCAAAAAAAGCAAGTGTGCGTAAATGCCTTCTTCACCAGCTGACTCGCTACTTTACTGGATCCATGCACCTATTGTTAATTCCGGATCTAATCTCACCTCCTTAGTCTGGTTCAATCAAACACCGAATATGAACAATGGAATTCCAACAATTTTATTGTGTACAATACCGCAGGGCCGATCCTCGGAACCACTCACTGGAGCCCAATACAGCCTAGCGGAAATAGAACAAACTGAAGACAATCGTCACACCCCAACAAACTCCCCACGCCTTTATACCCCTTTGAACTAAGGGTGCGAAAGTACTTGAGGGGAGGCAACCCTTACAAGCCAATTACTGATACCGGCTGCAAACTACATGGAATGACAACTCTTTGGCCCAATCGTATAAGAATACATAACATAGTTGCAACACATAGCACTTAGGGAGAAACATTTGCATTAAGTAAAAAAACATTACCATTAGATAAAGAAACATCTTCGGTGAGGCCACTCTTCCGGATCAATCACAAGTACTAGCAGAAAGGTACCAAAACATAGTTGAGACATAATATTTCCCCAACTAATCACAAGCATGCCTTTAGTATCAGGGCATAGCTGCACCTGCAGAATCCCAGACATTGTGGCAACATGTAGGCCATGTGGACAGAAACCATCGGCAACCCCTTCCCAGGCTTCAGACACCCTGGAGCCATCTATGTCACATGGGTCTCCAGCTCCCTGCAAATGATGTCACCCTTAGTGAAGCAGGTTTCACAGACATCTGCCATTTCCCCAAGTACCCAAACCCCTGCATATTCACACTATAGTCCCAGATCTCTGTGTTCTGCAACACACTCCCCAATTCTATAATTTACTGTTTAAGTTATGCCTTGACTTAACAAAGTGCAACACTTGTCAGAGTGTTTGCCTTACCTTGTCAATTTGCCTTTCCTTGGCCCACCTTCCCAACTATTTGAGATTTTATTGTAAATTTAGATAACTTTTGGATAACTGATTTAGGTAAATTTGGATGGTATTTGTAGTGATCTGCAACTTTACGAACAATGTTAACTACAGTTTCAACCAGGTCATTAATGTAGATAGCAAACCACAGCATCTACCTTTGCAACATTCCACTTGTTTCAAGCCTGTAATCAGAAAAACAGTCCTCCTCAACTTCCTTTTGACTCCTCCTTCCAAGCCAATTATGAATCAGATTGGCGAGAATGCTCTGGATTCCCTGCGATCTCATCTTCCAGACTATTCTTCTATGTGGGATCTAGTCAAAGGCCTTGCTAAAGTTCATATGGACAACGTCCAATGACCTGCTGTCATCAATCCTCTTGGTAAACTCTTCAAAAGGTCAACCCTTGAGGTTTTATCGACCTTAATGTGTTTTAAAACTGCGTATGGCTCCTCGTTGCTGCCTCAATCCAGTGCTCTACTCTGCAGAAAAACATATAATATAATAATAATAATAATAATAATAACAATTACAGCACGGAAACAGGCCATCTCGACCCCTCTAGTCCGTGCCGAACACATAATCTCCCCTAGTCCCATATACCTGCGCTCAGACCATAACCCTCCATTCCTTTCCCATCCATATAACTATCCAATTTATTTTTAAATGATAAAAACGAACCTGCCTCCACCACCTTCACTGGAAGCTCATTCCACACAGCTACCACTCTCTGAGTAAAGAAGTTCCCCCTCATGTTACCCCTAAACTTCAGTCCCTTAATTCTCAAGTCATGTCCCCTTGTTTGAATCTTCCCTACTCTCAGTGGGAAAAGCTTTTCCACGTCAACTCTGTCTATCCCTCTCATCATTTTAAAAACCTCTATCAAGTCCCCCCTTAACCTTCTGCGCTCCAAAGAATAAAGCCCTAACTTGTTCAACCTTTCTCTGTAACTTAGTTGCTGAAACCCAGGCAACATTCTAGTAAATCTCCTCTGTACTCTCTCTATTTTGTTGACATCCTTCCTATAATTAGGCGACCAAAATTGTACACCATACTCCAGAATTGGCCTCACCAATGCCCTGTACAATTTTAACATTACATCCCAACTTCTATACTCAATGCTCTGATTTATAAAGGCCAGCACACCAAAAGCTTTCTTTACCACCCTATCTACATGAGATTCCACTTTCATGGAACTGTGCACAGTTATTCCCAGATCCCTCTGTTCACCTACATTCTTCAATTCCCTACCATTTACCATGTACGTCCTATTTTGATTTGTCCTGCCAAGATGTAGCACCTCACACTTATCAGCATTAAACTCCATCTGCCATCTTTCAGCCCACTCTTCCAACTGGCATAAATCTCTCTGTAGACTTTGAAACTCTTCTTCATTACCCGCAACCCCACCTATCTTAGTATCATCTGCATACTTACTAATCCAATTTACCACACCATCGTCCAGATCATTGATGTACATGACAAACAACAGTGGACCCAACACAGATCCCTGTGGCACCCCACTCGTCACTGGCCTCCAACCTGACAAACAACCATCCACCATTACTCTCTGGCATCTCCCATTCAGCCACTGTTGAATCCATCTTGCTACTCCACCATTAATACCCAACCATTGAACCTTCTTAACCAACCTTCCATGAGGAACCTTGTCAAAGGCCTTACTGAAGTCCATATACACAACATCCACTGCTTTACCCTCATCAATTTCCCGAGTAACATCTTCAAAAAATTCAAGAAGATTAGTTAAACATGACCTTCCAGGCACAAATCCATGTTGACTGTTCCTAATCAGACCCTGTTTATCCAGATGCTTATATATATTATCTCTAAGTATTCTTTCCATTAATTTGCCCACCACTGACGTCAAACTAATAGGTCTATAATTGCTAGGTTTACTCTTAGACCCCTTTTTAAACAATGGAACAACATGCGCAGTACGCCAATCCTCCGGCACTATTCCCGTTTCTAATGACATTTGAAATATTTCTGCCATAGCCCCTGCTATTTCTACACTAACTTCCCTCAATGTCCTAGGGAATATCCTGTCCGGACCTGGAGACTTATCCACTTTTATATTTCTCAAAAGTGTCAGTACTTCCTCTTCTTTGATCCTCATAGTTTCCATAGCTACTCTACTTGTTTCCCTTACCTCACATAATTCAATATCCTTCTCCTTGGTGAATACCGAAGAAAAGAAACTGTTCAATATCTCCCCCATCTCTTTTGGCTCTGCAGATAGTTGGCCACTCTGACTCTCTAATGGACCAATTTTATCCCTCGTTATCCTTTTGCTATTAATATAGCGGTAGAAACCCTTCGGATTTACTTTTACCTTACTTGCCAAAGCAACCTCATATCTTCTTTTAGCTTTTCTAATTTCTTTCTTAAGATTCTTTTTACATTCTTTATACTCCTCAAGCACCTCATTTACTCCATGCTGCCTATAACTATTGTAGATATCCCTCTTTTTCCGAACCAAGTGTCCAATTTCCCTTGAAAACCATGGCTCTTTACAATTTTTACGATTTCCTTTCAACCGAACAGGGACATAAAGATTCTGTACTCTTAAAATGAGGTATTCATGAGGTATTCATGAGGTACTCATTTAATTTTTTCTCCATCTCTTGTGGTTCTACACAGACAGCTAAGCTGATCTTTAAGAGGATTCTATTTTTTCCCTAGGCACCTTTCTATTCTTAGTATCCCATCAGCATCTTGCTCGTGTAGGACTGAGACAGGTGAGAGGCTGGAAGTTGGTAAGGAGGTGATGAGATCAGAATCCATCTAGGAGATGATGGCCTGGTCTCTGTGAGGCCTTGGTCAAAGGGTAGGTGATATGAGGAGGTGTCCGAGAGCCTGCGCCTGGCCTCAACATGGTAAACGTCAGCCCACCAAAATACTATGGCACCTCTGTCGTCGGAGGGTTTGATAGCAATGTTTGGATTGTTATTGAGTGAGCGGCAGGATGTGCATTCAGAGAGGGTGAGATTGGAGTGTCTGAGGGGAGCAGAGATCTAAATGATTGAGTAGGAATTAAAGTCCAGAGAGGGTAGAAGGCTAGCCGGGGAATTCCAAGAGAAAGTTGGAGACAAGAGAAGACACCGTCACTGGGAGACAAGGACTCCATGCCATAGAAAAAGCCCTAGGGGCAGAGGTAATGGAAGAGTTCTACATCAAGGTGGAAATATGCGGAGATGGGTGTGTTAAATAGAATTTACTGTACATGTGCTCTATACATAGAATGTGTGAAGATGTTTTGGGAGCAAATTATACAGTTGATTCCGAGACATCTAACAGCAGAGAAACATAGCCTAACATATAATGGAGAAATTATGTTATTAACGATAACAAGGCTGGAGACATAAAGAACACTGGTGAGTTTATTTGTGGCACACAAGGCCTTACATAAGGTTATTATCAGAATATTGAAAGAATATTTTAATCAAGCACATTCAGAAATGTTCAAGGGCTACACATTCAGTATGCACAACCAGGAACCAAAGGATACAGTGGGTGATTGTGTTGTCATGTTAAACACACTGGCTGAAAGATGCAACTTTTCTTCTAGATTAGGTGTTTGGGAACTTTTGGTCTGAGGCTGGCAAACAAGATAATAAAGAAAATACGGTTGGACTGGTATTCAACTTTAAAGGAGCTTGCAGTATGCACAAACACACACAATCATACACTGATTGCGGATCAGTTGGGGGAGGGAGTTCCAGAGCCTGGGAGCTGCCCTGGAGAAGGCTCTGTCCCCAAAACTGCGGAGGTTGGACTTGTGGATGGAGAGGAGACGGCTGATGTGGATCTGAGGGACCGTGAGGGTTGGTAGGGGGAGAGGAGGTCAGTGAGATATGGGGGGGCCAGATGGTGGAGGGCTTTGTAGGTGAGGACCAGGATTTTGTAGGTGATCCGGTGGGAGATGGGAAGCCAGTGAAGTTGTTTGAGGACTGGAGTGATGTGATGCCAGGATTTGGTGTGGGTGATGAGTCGGGCGGCTGCGTTCTGGACCAGTTGGAGTCGGTTGATGTAGGTGGAGCTGATGCCAAGGAGAAGTGAGTTGCAGTAGTCCAGTCGGGAGCAGATGAAGGCATGGATAAGTCTTTCAGCAGCAGGAGGTGTGAGAGAGGGTCTGATTTTGGCGATGTTGCGGAGGTGAAAGAAGGAGGTTTTAATGACATGGCGGATGTGAGGCTCAAGGGAGAGGGTGGAATCAAAGATCACGCCAAGGTTGCGGGCCTGGGGAGATGGGGAGACAGTGGTGCCGTCGATGGTGAGAGTGGGGTTATTGATTTTGCTGAGTGTGGATTTGGAGCATATGAGGAGGAATTCTGTTTTATCGCTGTTGAGTTTGAGGAAGTTATGTTGCATCCAGGTCTTTATAGATGACAAACTATTATGTTTTTATCGATGCAGAGTTGATATGGGAGAGGGGGGGGGGTTGTGAGGGGATTTTGTACTGAGGTAGATCTGGATGTCATTGACGTAACAGTGGAAGTCCAGTGTTGAAGTGGCGGAGTATCTGACCAAGGGGGAGGATGTAGATGATGAAGAGGAGGGGGCCGAGTACGGAGCCTTGGGGAACGCCTTGAGTGACTCTGGCTGTAGCAGAGGTGTGGTTATGGAGAGAGATGAAGTGGGATCTGTTGGAAAGGTAGGAACGGAGCCAGCTGAGTGCAGAACCTTCAATGCCGAACCTCTAGTCCTATAAAATGGTGCTCAGAACTGAACACAATATTCTAAATGTGGTCTCACCAACATCTTAGACAACTGTAACATGACCTCCCAACTTCTATACTCAATACTCTGACTGAGAACTGTCCCCGTTGAGTCTCAGGAGTCACAGCCGTGGCTGTCAATCACTCTTGTTGTGTTGTCCGCTCCGTCAGCTCCCAAGAGGATGTGTATCTGTTTTTAATAGGTACAGGCACCAGGGGCTCCTGCATGTTTTCATCTCTTCCTTGTTGTCACCCACGTTCGCTCCTACCGTATCCTTGGTGTGACAATCTCACTGTAGATCTTGTCCAGGAAGCTTTCGTTTCCCGGAAGGTCTTGAGGTCATCGAGCAGCTGCTCCAGTTCCCTAACACGTTCATTCAGGAGCTGCACTTGGACACAATTTCTGCAAGTGTAGTCAGGAGCACCAGCAGTGTCCCTGACTTCTCAAATCCTGCAGGAGAGACACTGTAACAACTTACCTGCCATTATTTCAGTGGACAAAATCATGAATGAGACACACGCAGAGCTGAGTGAAACGTATTCCCTTCTCTGCTGCCGATAGCCTCCTTCTGCATGGCCATCCGAAGGGGGGGGCACCCCCCTTTCCCCCCCCTATGAAAAAATCACACACAAAAAAATCGGAAAAAAATAAATCAGCATTTCCACTTTGGAAACTGCCAGTTCTCCATTCTCCCATCGCCGGGCGGGAGTGGCTGAATCAGAACCTAACGTCTGTAACCCCAACACCAGACGCCACTGCGGCGGAGCCCGCTCCCCTCGCCTCCCCCCGCCGCCGGGGCCCAAGCCATCTTTCCCCCAAACCACCCCCGCTGACCCCCGCTGGGCCCACGCCACCCCCGCTGGGCTAACGCCACCCCCGCTGGGAACACGCCACCCCCGCTGGGCTCATGCCATCCCTGCTGGGCCCACGCCACATGCGCTGGGCCCACGCCACATGCGCTGGGCCCAATCCACCCCCTGCTGACCCCCGCTGGGTCCACTCCACCCCCGCTGGGTCCACGCTACCCTCGCTGACCCCCGCTGGGCCCATGCCACCCCCGCTGGGTCCACGCCACCCCTGCTGGTTCCACGACACCCCCGCCAGGCCCACGCCACCCCTGCTGGGCCCACGCCACCCCTGCTGGGCCCACGCCACCCCCGCTGACCCCCGCTGGGTTCAAGCCACCCTCGCTGACCCCCGCTGGGCACACGCCACCCCCACTGACCCCCGCTGGGCCCCCGCCACCCCCGCTGGGCCCGCGCCACCTTCATCTTCGTCCCCCCCGCCAGAAAGAGGGGGGAAGAGAGAGAGTGGAAGGGAGGGGAGAGAGAGATGGGGAGGGGAGAGATAAAAGGGGATTATCTTTAGTGAGATTGCAAAATCAAGTTATGTTTTACAGCTATTATATTTTCTCCTCCATATGAATAATATTAAACAATATCAAATAATATCAAACAATTGGAACTGCTTTTTTTTCCTTGATAACAACACTGAAAAATATGAATTCCATAGTTTGTGACATAAATACACATTTTAATGGGATCATTATATACAGATGTAACATTTCCATTTCGAGATCGGGGGTGGTTGGGGGGAAATATGCGTCAAGCTGATAGCCTAATCGTTAAAGAGTTAAAAGATAGCCTAATTGATAAAGAGCTGAGAAGAGGAATCAGAGCTGCCAAGGAAAGGTACTCTGAGAAGTTGAGGAGCAATTTCAATTTCTCAGCTAATGACACTTCTTCAGTTTGGAAGGGCATGCAAGAAATCACCAGCTATAAGAGGAAAGCCCCCCGCTCTTTGGACAATCGTCAGCTGACGAATGACCTGAATGAGTTTTACTGCAGGTTTGAAAATCAGAAACGTAACCCTGGTACCCCTTCCCCAACAAACACAGCCAGACCACAGTCTGCAAAGAATGGACCCTGCACCATCTCCTTCCCATTCACCACTTCACACCTACTTAAGGCAAGACTCCAGTATGAAAAGAGTGGACCCTTTCCCACCCCAACCAACACTTCACACCCACTCACAGCCTGACCTCAGTCTGCAAAGACTGGGCCCTTGGACACCCACCCCACTGCAATCACCACTTCACACCCAAATACTCACTTTTAACCAGTCCCTGCAAAGATGTCCCAGCCTGCTTCAAAGTCTCCACTATTGTCCTTGTACCCAAAAAGGTAAGGATTACTGGTCTTAATGACTACAGGCTTGTCGCACTGACCTCTGTAGTCACGAAGACCGTTGAAAGGCTAGTGCTGGCCAAGCTGAAAAATATCACAATCCCTCTGCTGGACCATCTGCATTTTGCATATTGGGCCAATAGATCTGTGGATGACGCAGTCAATCTGGGCCTGCAATTCATCCTCCAGCACCTAGACTGCCAGGGGACCTATGCGAGGATTTTGTTTTATTGATTTTAGCTCTGCATTCAACACCATTGTGCCAGAGCTACTACACTCCAAACTTTCTGAGTTGACTGTGCCTGAACCCCTCTGTCGGTGGATCACCAGCTTTCTGACAGACAGGAAGCAGCATGTGAGGCGGGAAAGCATATCTCGGACCCGCAAACGCTCAGCATTGGAACACCGCAAGATGCTCTCCCCTGTCCTCTACTCTCACCACACCAATGACTGCACCTCCACAGCCACCTCTGTCAAGCTTCTCAAGTTTACGGATGACACAACCCTGATTGGTCTGATCCAGGATGGGGATCTCTGTACTCTTTTCAGTTTGACATCTTTCCTATAACATGGTGCCCAGAACTGAACACAATATTCTAAATGCAGTCTCACCAACGTCTTATACAACTGCTACACGACCTCCCAACTTTTATACTCAATACTCTGACTGATGAAGGTCAAAGTGCCAAAATACTTTTTGACCACCTGATATACCTGCGACCATCAACCATTCCTCTGCCCACCTGGCTAATTGATCCAGATCCTGCTGCAATCTTTCACAACCATCTTCACTATCTGCAAAACCACTCATTTCTGTATCATCAGCAAACTTACTAATCTTGCCCTGTTCTGTGATGTTTCACAGAGTGCTGGAGTTACTCAGAGGGTCAGGCTGAGTATAAAAGTTGGGAGGTCATGTTGCAGTTGCATAAGAAGTTGGTGAGGCCGCATTCAGAGTATTGTATTCAGTTCTGGGCACCATGTTATAGGAAAGATGTCATCAAACTGGAAAGGGTGCAGTGAAGATTTACGAGGATGTTGTCAGGACTAGAGGGCCAGAGCTATAGGGAGAGGTTGAGTAGGCTGGGACTCTATTTCATGGAGCACAGGAGGATGAGGAATGATCTAATAGAGGTGTATAAAATCATGATTTGAATAGATATGGTTGAGTCTTTTGCCCACAGTAAGTGAATCGAGGAGCAGAGGACATAAGGTTAAGGTGAAGGGCAAAAGATTTAATAGGAACCTGTGGGGTATGTTTTTCACACAAAGGGTGGTAGGTGTATGGAACAAGCTGCCAGAGGAAGTAGTTATCACAAAATTTAAGAAACAGGTAGACAGGTACATAAGAAACAGGTAGACGCTATGTCGCTCTTCCAGGGAGATGCTAAATGCATTTCGTTGTCTCTGTAGTGTACACTGACAATGACAATTAAAATTGAATCTGAATCTGAATCTGAATCTGAATGGATAGGACAGGTTCGGAGGAATATGGATCAAAAGTGGGCAGGTGGGACTAGTGCAGATGGGACATGCTGGGCCGAAGGGCCTGTTTCTACACTGTATCACTCTATGACTCTATCTTTTCCTCTCAAACCCATTCTCCTGCCTTCTCTCCATTACCTCTGACACCCGTATCAATCAAGAATCTATCAATCTCCTCCTGAAAAATATCCATTGACTTGACCTCCACAGCTGTCTATGGCAATGAATTCCACAGTTCACCACCCTCTGACTTTAGAAATTCCTGCTCATCTCCTTCCTAAAGGAATGTCTTTTAATTCTGAGGCTGTTGCCACTGGTCCTAGACTCTCCCACTAGTGGAAACATCCTCTCCAAATCCACTCCATCCAGGTTTTTACCAGTCTGGGACAGACAACAACAGCTTCACACCATGTCCCGAAGCTTGTGTCCTGTCCTGCATCACCCAAGGCAGCAGAGATGTTATAGGAGAGGGCAAGCACCGTAACAAAGTAGCTCACGATGGTTTGGGTAACATTCATGTCACATCATGAATATTACAGAAGAACGGTCTTGACCCAAATTATAATCTATACCTTTTCTCCAGAGATGCTGCCTGACCCACTGAGTTATTCCAGCACCCTGTGACATGTCACCTATCCATGTTCTCCACAGATGCTGCCTGACTCACTGAGTTACTCCGGCACTATGTGACATGTCACCTATCCATGTTCTCCACAGATGCTGCCTGACCCACTGATAGGCACTTTGTGACTATTTTCCCTTCACCCATCTGCCCAAGCCCACTCTCCCCCTCCTTTCCTATGTTCCTTTCCACCCATAAACCTCTCTCTGCCTTTACATTTCACTCCTCTTTCAAATCTGCTCTGCTTATCTACATGCATTTTTCTTCTTCACTTTTTAGTCATAGAATGATGCAGTGTGAAAACAGGCCCTTCAGCCCAACTTGCCCACACTGACCGACAAGTCCCATCTAAACTAGTCCCACTCACACGCGTTTGGCCCATATCCATCTAAATCTGTCCTATCCATGTACATGTCCAAATGTCTCTTAAACATGAGGATAGTCCCAGCCTTAACTACCTCCTCTGGCAGCTCGTTACATACACCCAGCACCCTTTGTGTGAATAAGCTACCTCTCAGATTCCTGTTAATTTCTGAAATATTGGTCATAAATTTGGTACAAAAATGCTCCAAAATAAGGCTCAGAATGCATCAGAGAGCATCCAAAACCCCTGAGCTTGGACCCTGGCATCGAGGGACTTCACGCGTCATTATTAAAGATGGGATAGCAGCACATTTGGAAAGTGGTGAAATCATTGGACAAAGTCAGCATGGATTTACGAAAGGTAAATCATGTCTGACGAATCTTATAGAATTTTTCGAGGATGTAACTAGTAAAGTGGATAAGGGAGAACCAGTGGATGTGTTATATCTGGACTTTCAGAAGGCTTTCGACAAGGTCCCACATAAGAGATTAGTATACAAACTTAAAGCACACGGTATTGGGAGTTGAGTATTGATGTGGATAGAGAACTGGCTAGCAAACAGGAAGCAAAGATTAGGAGTAAACGGGTCCTTTTCAGAATGGCAGGGAGTGACTAGTGCGGTACCGCAAGGCTCGGTGCTGGGACCCCAGCTATTTACAATATATATTAATGATTTGGACGAGGGAATTGAATGCAACATCTCCAAGTTTGCGGATGACACAAAGCTGGGGGGCAGTGTTAGCTGTGAGGAGGATGCTAGGAGGCTGCAAGGTGACTTGGATAGGCTGGGTGAGTGGGCAAATGCATGGCAGATGCAGTATAATGTGGATAAATGTGAGGTTATCCACTTTGGTGGCAAAAACAGGAAAGTAGACTATTATTTAAATGGTGGCCGATTAGGAAAAGGGGAGATGCAACGAGACCTGGGTGTCAAGGTACACCAGTCATTGAAAGTAGGCATGCAGGTGCAGCAGGCAGTGAAAAAAGCGAATGTTAGCATTCATAGCAAAAGGATTTGAGTATAGGAGCAGGGAGGTTCTACTGTAGTTGTACAGGGTCTTGGTGAGACCACACCTGGAGTATTGTGTACAGTTTTGGTCTCCAAATCTGATGAAAGACATTCTTGCCTTAGAGGGAGTACAGAAAAGGTTCACCAGACTGATTCCTGGGATGTCAGGACTTTCATATGAAGAAAGACTGGATAGACTCGGCTTGTACTCACTAGCATTTAGAAGATTGAGGGGGGATCTTATAGAAACTTGCAAAATTCTTAGGGGGTTGGACAGGCTAGATGCAGGAAGATTGTTCCAATGTTGGGGAAGTCCAGGGCAAGGGGTCACAATTTAAGGGTAAAGGGGAAATCCTTTAGGACCGAGATGAGAAAAACATTTTTCACACAGAGAGTGGTGAGTCTCTGGAACTCTCTGCCACAGAAGGTAGTTGAGGCCAGTTCATTGGCTATATTTAAGAGGGAGTTAGATGTGGCCCTTGTGGCTAACGGGATCAGGGGGTATGGAGAGAAGGCAGGTACAGGATACTGAGTTGGATGATCAGCCATGATCATATTGAATGGCGGTGCAGGCTCGAAGGGCCGAATGGCCTACTCCTGCACCCATTTTCTATGTTTCTGTGTGCTCGTGATGTGCGCAGCGCACACATTATTTCATATTAAGTTTTTTTGTAATCCTGTCATGCCACCCCCCTTTTTGAAAAGCTTCGTACGGGCCTGAGATGGTTATCCAAAATTACAGCATGATCTTGATCATCTGGGCAATTGGGGCAGAGATGGTTGATGGAGTTTAATGCAAGGTGATACATTTTGGGAAGTCAAACTAAGGCAAGATCTTCACAGTGAATGAGCCCTGGGGAGTGTTGTCATGCAAAGGGACCTAGGAATGTAAATACATAGTTCCCCGAAAGTAGGATCACATGTAGATAGGGTGGTCATGAAGACTTTTGGTATATTGGCCTTCACCAGTCAGTGTATTGAGTACAAAAGTCGGGATGTTAGGTTAGAGTTGTACAAGATTTTGGTGTAGCTGCATTTGGAGTATTATTTTCCATTTTCGTCTCCCCGCTACAGGAAGGATATTGCTTTGCTGGTAGGAATGCAGAGAAGATTCACAAGGTTTTTGCCAGTACTTGAGGAACTGAGCTATGAGGAGAGGTTGGGCAGGCTAGGACTTTATTCCTTGGAGTGCTGGAGAATGATGGGTGATTTACGGAATGTGTATAAAATCACGAGAAGGCTGGACAGACCAAATGCAGTTTTGTACCCAGAATAGGGGAATCAAGAACCAGAGGACATTAGTTTAAGGTGAGAGGAGCAAGATTTAATAGGAATCTGAGGGGTAACTGAATTGTTTGTTGTTCCAGATTATGACTATCTTATGACTGCACAAAGAGGAGAGTGATAAGCAGGGACACAAAGACTACCAGTGATGGAATCTCATAAATAAATCTTTAAATTTCCATTTTAAATTGCAACGGAAACATTTAAGTATTTGGGCATTCAAGTTACTAGAAGATATAAATCATTATTTAACGCTAATTTTATTCGATTATTATATAAATTGAATGCTCTGATTAAATTTTGGAGAACGCTCCCACTATCATTAATTGGCAGAATAAATGCTATAAAAATGATAGCTTTACCACAAATAATATACTTATTCCAATCTATACCAATATATATACCAAAACATTAAAAGAAAAATTAGACTCGAATATTACTAATTTTATTTGGGATTACAAAGCACGTAGAATTAAAAGAAACCACTTGTGCAAACCCAAAGAGGTAGGGGGACTTGCACTGCCTAATTTTTTATATTATTATTGGGCAGTGCATATTAAGAATATAATTTACTGTATGGATAGGTCTGCTCAACAGTTGGAATGGATAAGAATAGAGAAAGAGGGTTGCTCTCCTTACGATTTAGGAGCGATCATCTTCTCCCCAATAAAATTGAACAATATATTATATAAGAAGAATCCAATTATACTTAATACAATACAAATCTGGAAACAAATAAAATTAACTTTAAAATTAAGAAACCTATCAGTGCTAACACCAACAGTGAATAACCCAGTATTTAAACCATCTGGTATGGATAAAACATATAGACAATGGGAAAGAGTGGGAATTAAAAAGGTAGGTGACTTGTATGAAATGGGAAATTTATTATTATTCCAACAACTAAAATCAAAATTTAAATTGAATAACAACCAATATTTTAAATATCTACAGGTATGTGATTTTATGAAGAAATATATACCTAGATTTCAAAGTATAATTTTAGATCCACTGGAAGAAGCAATGAATATCAAGGTGGAGTCACAAAAATTAATATCATACCCATATAACAGTATTTTAAACATAGAATTACCATCAACAGAGGCAATTAGAGAAGAATTAATGACAAAAATCTCAAAAGAAACATGGGAAAATTATTTGATATTTATGCATAAATGTTCGATTAACGCTAGACACAATTTAATTCAATTTAAAATATTACATAGATTATATTATTCAAAAACTAGGTTGAATAAATTTAATCCAAATATCTCTCCCATCTGTGATAAATGTCTTTCTCAAAATGCCAATATTACACACTCATTTGTTTCTTGTACAAAACTTCATAAATGTTGGTGTGATATATTTGATATATTCACAAAGCTATTTAAGATAAAAATGGAACCTAATACTGAAATGATTATATTTGGAGTAAGAGGAGACGGGAACAAATTAAATAAACACCAAAACTCATTCTTTAATTATGGGTAAATAATAGCAAAAAAACTCATACTTAAATTTTGGAAAAATGCTAATATACCAACATTTAAAATGTGGATCAGTAATATGCTGGACACAGCACATTTGGAAGAAATGAGACTTCTCCTAATAGACAAACAAGACCAATTCTTAATGAGTTGGTCCCCATTTATTGATTTCTTGGAGTCATGTGGTGCTACAGTATCGTGAAAATTAAAAGTTTCAGGTATGGGTGAAAGACGATTTAGAACATAAAAAATCATCTCCTTGTGGCGATTGAATAAACTCCCTTCTGCTTTCCCTCCTCACTTATTCTTCACTATTTTCTTTTTCTGTCTTTTACTCACGCACACTAGCCTATCCCTCACTCTTTACTACCTCTTTGTCCTTTTTCTCTTCTTACTTTTCTCTTTAAAAAAAAAAAAAAAAAAGAAGTTGTACAGAGAATGTAATATGTTAACATAATTTTGTGAACCTGTAAAAAGGTACCACTGTATTGTACTTACTTCTAATAAATAAAATTTGTTTTTTTTTAATTAAAAAAAAAAAAAAAGTGAGAGGTGCAAGATTTAATAGGAACCTGAGCGGTAACTGAATTGTTTGTTGTTCCAGATTATGACTATCTTATGACTGCACAAAGAGGAGAGTGATAAGCAGGGACACAAAGACTACCAGTGATGGAATCTCATAAATAAGGAAGGTGTTAAGGGGAACTATTAAACAAAAGACAGATGGAACCAGAACCAGCTGGGAGAGGGGTGGGATGGAGGGGACATGGCCGTCCGAAGGGGGGGAGTAAATAAAAAATCCAGAGTGAAAAAAATAAAGTTGCAGCGCAAGCAGACGGCAGGCAGATCCATTGTCATGTCATCAGTGAAAAACAGGCATTTTGATTTCAAAGTTTGATCGGATTTGTGAACATTTTTATTAATAACTAGAAATAAAGCACAAAACTTTCAGGTAAGACATTTTTCGGACTCCAGTGGGTAAATCTCTACCAGAATAGGGAAAAATGTCTCCCGTTAGCGCGTCGTTTTTTTTGAGAAGATGTGAAAACATACAAACAAATAACACACACACATATCCAAGATCAGAGTTTTGTAGTTATACTAGACCAAGGGCAGACCCGTTGGGTTCTGCTCCCCCAACGCAGCCGTTCCCTACCCGTAGTCCCCACGGGAGACGTGGTCCTCCAACTCAAGCGGCCCAGGAATGAGCAGTGCGGCTGGTTTTAAATGGCGTCTTTGAGGCGAGATGCGGGCGCCAGCAGCCGTTATGGTCGCTGGCCAGCAGGAGGCGACAAAATGAGTGAGTGGGGGAGGGAAGGTTTTAATGAAAAATGTGGACATAAACATAACGAAATCTAATGAGGAGTGGATAGTTGGAATGGAAAGTGAAATGTCTACCGAAATGGCTGCTTCTATGGGTGAGAAGCCAGTTTATTTTTGAAATATTGGGGGGTGGGGAGAAGGATGTTATTAAAAACGTGTACTTAAACACGACGAAATGTAATGAGGAGCGGATACTTAGAAAGAAAAGCGAAATCTCTACCGAAATGGAAATGATCTCGGAGATTGAGTGTCTGGATTCGGAGTGGCAATGAATCAAAGGAAGAAATGCAGCCGGCAGCCGTACATGTAAATGGATCCATTCCGATTGGACATCTGCGAGCATCGGCCATTCCGATTGGACATCTGCGAGTATTGGGCATTGTGACATCACACGATGGAACGAATCAAAAGGCAGAAAGGCAGCCGGACGGCAGCCAGCAGGCACAGAGTTTTAATAGTATACTAGACCAAGTGCAGACCCGTTGGGTCTGTTTCCCTAACGGCGTTTGCGGGGGGGGGGGGGGGGGGGGCTGCGGCATCACACTCACATTAACCACCCCCCAAACACACAGGGGGGGGGAGGGGAGGTGAGAAGAGGGGAGGGAGGGGAGAGGAGGAGGAAACGGGACAGATTTGGGAGGGAAAGGAGAGCGGGGTAGGAGGTGAGAGAGGGGGATGGGGAGAGAGACGTGGGGGAGGGGGGGATGGGGAGGATGGAGGGGGGAGAGGGGTGGGGGGAGAGAGGGGAAGGAGTGGGGAGAGAGAAGAGGAAGAGTGGGGAGGGAGGAGGAGAGGGGTAGGGGGAGTGATGGAAGAGGGACAGAGGGGTAGGGGGCGGGGGGAGAGAGGGAAGGGGGGTGGGGGAGGGATGAGGAGAGGGAGAGGGGGAGAGGAGTGGGGAGGGAGGGAGGGGTAGAGGGGTAGCGGGAGTGGTGGAAGAGGGACGGGGGAGTGGTGGAAGAGGAACAGAGGGGTAGGGGAAGGGGTGGGGGAGAGAGGGGAAGGGAAGGGAAGAGAGGGGTGGGGGAGGAAGAGGGGTGGGGTAAGGGGAGAGAAGTGGAAGAGTGGGGAGGGAGGGGTAGGGGGAGTGGTGGAAGAGGGACAGAGCGGTATGGGGGAAGGGGGCGGGGGGAGAGAGGGAAGGGGGTGGGGTAGAGAGGGAAGGGGGGGTGGGGGAGAGAGGGATGGATGGGAGAGGGAGAGTGGTGAGGAGAGGGAAACATAGCAATTAAGTGCAGGAGTAGGCCATTCGGCCCTTCGAGCCTGCACCACCATTCAATATGATCATGGCTGATCATCCAACTCAGTATCCTGTACCTGCCTTCTCTCCATACCCCCTGATCCCTTTAGCCACAAGGGCCAGATCTAACTCCCTCTTAAATATAGCCAACGAACTGGCCTCAACTACCTTCTGTGCTAGTGAATTCCAGAGATTCACCACTCTCTGTGTGAAAATTTTTTTTCTCATCTCGGTCCTAAAAGATTTACCATTTATCCTTAAACTGTGACCCCTTGTTCTGGACATCCCCAACATCTGGAACAATCTTCCTGCATCTAGCCTGTCCAACCCCTTAAGAATTTTGTAAGTTTCTATAAGATACCCCCTCAATCTTCTAAAATCTAGCGAGTACAAGCCGAGTCTATCCAGTCTTTCTTCATATGAAAGTCCTGACATCCCAGTAATCAGTCTGGTGAACCTTCTCTGTACTCCCTCTATGGCAACAATGTCTTTGAGCATTGGGCATTGTGACATCACACAATGGAACGTTCACCAGGGGCTGGGGCTGGGGCTGATTCTATGGGTGAGAAGCCAGTATTTTTTGAAATATTGGGGTGGGGGGGGGGGGGGGGGGTCTGCGGCATCACACTCACATTAACCACCCCCCAAACACACAGGTGGGAGGAGGGGGGGTGAGAAGAGGGGAGGGAGGGGAGAGGAGGAGGAGGAAACGGGACAGATTTGGGAGAGAAAGCAGAGCGGGTTAGGGGGTGAGAGAGGAGGATGGGGAGAGAGATGTGGGGGAGGGGGGGATGGGGAGGGAGGGGAAGAGGGAGGGAGGGGGAGAGGGGTGGGGGGAGAGAGGGGAAAGAGGGGAGGGTGAGTGGAGGGGGTGGGGGGGAGAGAAGTGGAAGAGTGGGGAGGGAGGAGGAGAGGGGTAGGGGGAGTGATGGAAGACGGACAGAGGGATAGGGGGAAGGGGGCGGGGGGAGAGAGGGAAGGGGGTGGGGGAGAGAGGGATGGGAGGGGGAGAGGGGGAGGGGGGAGGAGCGGCCTGAGGTCTATGAGTGCCCCGTCTCCGGTCTCCGGGGAGGAGGCAGGCGCTCCAGACTTTCCAAGCCGCTGAGGAATTGTTTCACCCGACGCCAGAGTTCCATCTTCACGGCAAGAGGGCCCTGAAAATCATCGGACTGGCTGCAAGGACACAAATGGGCCCCGACCTCGGGTGTTTCAGAGGAAGAGGACTTAACTTTCTGTTGCCTTTCCCCACAGTGGACATTTTTGATTCTGTTGTGGGGGGATGTTTGTGTTGAACTCTATAATGTGTTGTGTCCATTTTCTTTCTTTCTTTATTTTTAACCTTTTTCTATGGTTGTATGTAAATTTATTATTTAATTTATGTAAAGCACTTTGGTGTCAATGCAAGTTGACTTAAAATGTGCTATATAAATAAAGCAATAATAATAATAATAAAAAAAGAGTGGGGAGGGAGGGAGGGGTAGCGGGAGTGGTGGAAGAGGAACAGAGAGATAAGAGGAAGGGGTGGGGGAGAGAGGGAAAGGGAGGGGAAGAGAGAGGGGTGGGGGAGGGAGAGGGGTGGGGTGGGGTAAGGGGAGAGGTGGAAGAGTGGGGAGGGAGGGGTAGGGGGAGTGGTGGAAGAGGGACAGAGGGGTAGGGGAAGGGGGCGGGGGGAGAGAGGGAAGGGGGTGGGGTAGAGAGGGAAGGGGGGTGGGGGAGAGAGGGATGGGTGGGAGAGGGAGAGGGGTGATGAGAGGGAAACATAGAAACATAGAAATTAAGTGCAGGAGTAGGCCATTCGGCCCTTTGAGCCTGCACCACCATTCAATATGATCATGGCTGATCATCCAACTCAGTATCCTGTACCTGCCTTCTCTCCATATCCCCTGATCCCTTTAGCCACAAGGGCCACATCTAACTCCCTCTTAAGTTCCGATTGGACATATGTGAACATTGGGCATTGTGACATCACACAATGGAACGTTCACCATTGGCTGGGGCTCCTGCAAAGGCATATGTAAATGGATCCATTCCGATTGGACATCTGTGAGCATCGGGCATTGTGACATCACACGATGGAACGTTCATCAGGGGCTGGTGCTGCTTCTATGGGCGAGAAGCCAGTTTATTTTTGAAATATTGGGGGTGGGGGGGGGTGGGGGGGGGGAAGGATTTGATTAAAAACGTGTACTTAAACACGACGAAATGTAATGAGGAGTGGATACTTAGAAAGAAAAGTGAAATCTCTACCGAAATGGAAAAGATGTCGGCGATTCTGCGTCTGGTTTCGGAGTTGCAGGGAATCAAAGGAAGAAAGGCAGTCGACAGCCGTCCATGTAAATGGATCCATTCCGATTGGACATCTGCGAGTATTGGGCATTGTGACATCACACGATAGAACGAATCAAAAGGCAGAAAGGCAGCCGGACAGACGGCAGGCGACAGGCACAGACTTTTATATAATAGGCTACACCAAGTGCAGACCCGTTGGGTCTGTTTCCCCAACGGCGTTTGCGGGGGGGGTGAGAAGAGGGGAGGGAGGGGAGAGGAGAAGGAGGAAACGGGATAGATTTGGGAGGGAAATGAGAGCGGGGTAGGGGGTGAGAGAGGAAAATGGGGAGAGAGATGTGGGGGAGGGGGAGGATGGGGAGGTAGGGGAGGAGGGAGGGAGGGGGAGAGGGGTGGGGGAGAGAGGGGAAAGAGTGGGGAGGGAGAGTGGAGGGGGAAGGGGGAGAGGTGGAAGAGTGGGGAGGGAGGTGGAGAGGGGTAGGGGGAGTGATGGAAGAGGGACAGAGGGATAGGGGGAAGGGGGGGGGGGGAGAGAGGGAAGGGGGTGGGGTAGAGAGGGAAGGGGGGTGGGGGAGAGTGGGATGGGAGGGGTGAGGAGAGGGGGAGGAGAGAGTGGGAGAGAAGTGGTAGAGTGGGGAGGGAGGGAGGGAGGGGTAGAGGGTAGCGGGAGTGGTAGAAGAGGGACGGGGAGTGGTTGGAAGAGGGACTGAGGGGAAGGGGAGAGGGGGGAAGGGAGGGGAAGAGAGGGGGGTGGGGGAGGGAGAGGCGTCGGGTAAGGGGATAGAAGTGGAAGAGTGGGGAGGGAGGGGTAGGGGAGTGGTGAAAGAGGGACAGAGGGAGAGAGGTAGGGGTAAGGGGGTGGTGGTAGAGAGGGAAGGGGGGTGGGGGAGAGAGGGATGGGTGGGAGAGGGAGAGGGGTGATGAGAGGGAAACATAGAACCATTGAAATTAAGTGCAGGAGTAGGCCATTTGGCCCTTCGAGCCTGCACCACCATTCAATATGATCGTGGCTGATCATCCAACTCAGTATCCTGTACCTGCCTTCTCTCCATACCCCCTGATCCCTTTAGTCTCAAGGGCCACATCTAACTCCCTCTTAAATACAGCCAATGAACAGGCCTCAACTACCTTCTGTGCCAGTGAATTCCAGAGATTCACCACTCTCTGTGTGAAAAATGTTTTTCTCATCTCGGTCCTAAAAGATTTACCCCTTATCCTTAAACTGTGACCCCTTGTTCTGGACTTCCCCAACATCTGGAACAATCTTCCTGCATCTAGCCTGTCCAACCCCTTAAGAATTTTGTACGTTTCTATAAGATACCCCCTCAATCTTCTAAATTCTAGCACGTACAAGCCGAGTCTATCCAGTCTTTCTTCATATGAAAGTCCTGACATCCCAGTAATCAGTCTGGTGAACCTTCTCTGTACTCCCTCTATGGCAACAATGTATTTGAACATTGGGCATTGTGACATCACACAATGGAATGTTCACCAAATGCTTGTGCTCCTGCAAAGGCATATGTAAATGAATCCATTCTGATTGGACATCTGTGAGCATCGGGCATTGTGACATCACACTATGGAACGTTCACCAGGGGCTGGGGCTGGTGCTGCTTCTATGGGTGCGAAGCCAGTTTATTTTTGAAATATTGGGGTGGGGGGGGGGGAGAAGGATTTGATTAAAAACGTGCACTTAAACACGACGAAATGTAATGAGGAGCGGATACTTAGAAAGAAAAGTGAAATCTCTACCGAAATGGGAAAGATGTCGGCGATTCTGCGTCTGGTTTCGGAGTTGCAGGGAATCAAAGGAAGAAATGCAGCCGGCAGCCGGCCATGTAAAAGGATCCATTCCGATTGGACGTCTGCGAGCATCGGGCATTGCGATTGGACATCTGCGAGCATTGGGCATTGTGACATCGCACGGGATAGATTTGGGAGGGAAAGGAGAGCGTGGTAGGGGGTGAGAGATGGGGAGAGAGATGTGGGGGAGGGGGGATGGGGAAGATTGGGTGGAGGGAGGGAGGGGGAGAGGGGTGGGGGAGAGAGGGGAAAGAGTGGGGAGGGAGGAGGAGTGGGGAAGGGGGAGAGAAGTTGAAGAGTGGGGAGGGAGGAGGAGAGGGGTAGGGGGAGTGATGGAAGAGGGATAGGGGGAAGGGGGTGGGGGGGAGAGGGAAGGCGGTGGGATAGAGAGGGAAGGGGGTGGGGGAGAGAGGGATGGGAGAGGGGTGAGGAGAAGGAGAGGGGGAGGAGAGAAGGAGGAGAGAAGTGGAAGAGTGGGGAGGGAGGGAGGGGTAGAGGGGTAGCGGGAGTGGTGGAAGAGAGACGGGGGAGTGGTGGAAGAGGGACAGAGGGGTAGGGGAAGGGGTGGGGAGAGAGGGGAAGGGAGGGGAAGAGAGAGGGTGGGGGTGGGAGAGGCGTGGGGTAAGGGGATAGAAGTGGATGAGTGGGGAGGGAGGGGTAGGGGGAGTGGTGGAAGAGGGACAGAGGGGTAGGGGGAAGGGGTGGTGGTAGAGAGGGAAGGGGGGTGGGGGAGAGAGGGAAGGGGGTGGGGGAGAGGGGTGAGGAGAGGGAAACATAGAAGCATAGAAATTAAGTGCAGGAGTAGGCCATTCGGCCCTTCGAGCCTGCACCACCATTCAATATGATCATGGCTGATCATCCAACTCAGTATCCTGTACCTGCCTTCTCTCCATACCCCCTGATCCCTTTAGCCACAAGGGCCACATCTAACTCCCTCTTAAATATAAACAATGAACTGGCCTCAACTACCTTCTGCGGCAGAGAGTTCCAGAGACTCACCACTATCTGTGTGAAATATGTTTTCCTCATCTCAGTACTAAAGGATTTCCCCTTTATCCTTAAACTGTGACCCGCTTGTCCTGGACTTCCCCAACATCGTGAACAATCTTCCTGCATCAGACAAATGCAATTCAGGACTTTTCTCTTCACAAGCAAAGTCAGAATGACGGTTAGTGAAGAATTCGAATAATCGCTGGAGCGTTCAGATGGTGCACGCGCCTCCTGCACCAAAGGGGGGGGGGGGGGGGGAGCGTGTGTCGTCACACACAAAGATCTTGTAGCGGAGAGCTCCGCTATAAGATATTTGGTCACACACTATGCTCGCGCCTCCACAAACAGATGAGCGTCTTCTTGAATGGAGAGCGCGTGGCCGCCTCCACAAACAGTCACACACACTGTGGACCTGCCCCCACTAAAAATATTTTGTGTGGAAGGGGAGGAGGAGGGTGGAGAGGGAGAGGGAGGGGGGGGGGAGGAGAGGATGGGGGAGAGAGGTGAAGGGGGGGGGGGGTGGAGGGGTTGGAGCGGGCGTGCATGAGTCGAGAGAAGAGAGAAGGGCAGAGAGAGAGAGAGAGGCTGGTTCAACAACAAAAAACCTGGATAAACTCAGCGGGTGCAGCAGCATCTATGGACCGAAAGAAAAGGGCAACGTTTTTGGCCGAAACCCCTTCTTCTGGGTTTCGCTCCATAGATGCTGCCGCACCCGCTAAGTTTATCCAGCTTTTTTTATGTCTACCTTCGATTTTCCAGCATCTGTAGTTCCTTCTTAAAGACAGAGACTGTGCACGGTAAGGGAATGAGGAGGGAGAGGGGGAAGAGTGTGGAGGGAGGGGGAGAGTGGGATGGGAGGGGGAGAGGGGAGGGGGAGAGAGAAGTGGAAGAGTGGGGAGGGAGCGAGGGAGGGGGAGAGGGGTAGCAGGAGTGGTGGAAGAGGGACAGGGGGAGTTGTGGACCCCTAAAATTTTTTGTAAGTTTCTATAAGATACGCCCTCAATCTTCTAAAATCTAGCGAGTACAAACCGAGTCTGGGGCTGATTCTATGGGTGAGATGCCAGTTTTTAAAAAATATATTTGGTGGGGGGGGGGGGGGGGGGGGGAGGATTTGATTAAAAATGTGTACATAAACACGACGAAATGTAATCAGGAGTTTCTATAAGATCCCCCCCCCCAATCTTGTGAAATCTAGCGAGTACAAGCCGAGTCTATCCAGTCTTTCTTCATATGAAAGTCCTGACATTCCAGTAATCAGTCTGGTGAACCTTCTCTGTACTCCCTCTATGGCAACAATGTCTTTGAGCATTGGGCATTGTGACATCACACGATGGAACGTTCACCATTGGCTGGGGCTCCTGCATAGGCATATGTAAATGAATCCATTCCAATTGGACATATGTGAACATTGGGCATTGTGACATCACACGATGGAACGTTCAGCAGGGGCTGGGGCTGGTGCAGCTTCTGTGGGTGAGAAGCCAGTTTAGTTTTGAAATATTGGGGGGGGGGGGGTTAAGGATTTGATTAAAAACGTGTACTTAAACACGACGAAATGTAATGATGAGCAGATACTTAGAAAGAAAAGTGAAATCTCTACCGAAATGGAAAAGATGTCGGCGATTCTGCGTCTGGTTTCGGAGTTGCAGGGAATCAAAGGAAGAAATGCGGCCGGAAGCCGTACATGTAAATGGATCCATTCCGATTGGGCGTCTGCGAGCGTCGGGCATTGTGATTGGACGTCTGCGAGCATAGGGTATTGTGACATCGCATGGCGGGAACGAATCGAAAGGCAGAAAGGCAGCCGGACGGATGTCGGACGGATGGGGCGAGAGTTTCATATAATAATAGACTAGACCAAGTGCAGACCCGTTGGGTCTGTTTCCCCAACGGCGTTTGCGGGGGGGGGGTGTGAGAAGAGGGGAGGGAGGGGAGAGGAGGAGGAGGAAACGGGATAGATTTGGGAGGGAAAGGAGAGCGGGGTAGGGGGTGAGAGATGGGGAGAGAGATGTGGGGGAGGGTGGATGGGGAAGATGGGGAGGAGGGAGGGAGAGGGAGGGGGTGGGGGAGAGAGGGGAAAGAGTGGGGAGGGAGAGTGGAGGGGAAGGGGGAGAGAAGTGGAAGAGTGGGGAGGGAGGGAGGGGTAGGGGGAGTGATGTACCTGCCTTCTCTCCATACCCCCTGATCCCTTTAGCCAACGCAGCCGTTCCCTACCCGTAGCCCCCACTGGGGGGGGGGGGGGGCAGCATCACACACACTAACCACCCCCACACACAGAGTTGGAAAAGTGTATAAAGACCGTTCCCTACCTGTAGCCCCCAGGGGAGACGTGGTCGTCGAAGTCGGGTCCCGGCCGTCTTAAAATAGCGTATCTTAAAGTCGTCGAAGTCGGGTCCGTCTCGGCAACGCTGGGGGGGGGGGGGGGGGTGGCGGGTCGGCATCACACACACGAAGCATCCCCACACACAGAGCCTTAAAAGTGTAATGCCCCAACGCAGGCGTTGCCTACCCGTAGCCCCCACGGGAGACGTGGTCCTCGAAGTAGAGCCGTTCCCGAAAGGCCATTTTTAAATGGCGTCGCTTGAGGTTGTGCTGCGGGCGCCAGCAGACGTTATAGTCGCTGGCCAGCAGGAGGCGACAAAATGAGTGAGTGGGGGGGTTGGGGGGGGGAAGGTTTTAATGAAAAAAATGGACATAAACATAACGAAATGTAATGAGGAGTGGATAGCTGGAAGGGAAAGTGAAATGTCTACCAAAATGGCTCCTTGTATGGGTGAGAAGCCAGTTTTTTTTTTTTAAACTGGGGGGTGGGGGGGGAGAAGGAATTGATTAAAAACGTGTACTTAAACACGACGAAATGTAATGAGGAGCGGATACTTTGAAAGAAAAGTGAAATCTCTACCGAAATGGAAAAGATGTCGGCGATTCTGCTTTCCCCCTTATCCTTAAACTTTGACCCCTTGTTCTGGTCTTCCCCAACATCCGGAACAATCTTTCTGCATCTAGCCTGTCCAACCCCTTAAGAATTTTATACGTTTCTATAAGATACCCCCTTAATCTTCTAAAATCTAGCGAGTACAAGGCGAGTCTATCCAGTTTTTCTTCATATGAAAGTTCTGACATCCCAGGAATCAGTCTGGTGAACCTTCTCTGTACTCCCTCTCTATGGCAACGATGTCTTTGAGCATTGGGCATTGTGACATCACACGATGGAACGTTCACCATTGGCTGGGGCTCCTGCATAGGCATATGTAAATGAATCCATTCCAATTGGACATATGTGAACATTGGGCATTGTGACATCACACGATGGAACGTTCAGCAGGGGCTGGGGCTGGTGCAGCTTCTGTGGGTGAGAAGCCAGTTTAGTTTTGAAATTATCGGGGGGGGGGGGGGGGAAGGATTTGATTGAAAACGTGTACTTAAACACGACGAAATGTAATGAGGAGCGGATACTTAGAAAGAAAAGTGAAATCTCTATCGAAATGGAAAAGATGTCGGCGATTCTGCGTCTGGTTTCGGAGTTGTAGGGAATCAAAGGAAGAAATGCGGCCGGAAGCCGTACATGTAAATGGATCCATTCCGATTGGACGTCTGCGAGCGTGGGGCATTGCGATTGGCCGTCTGCGAGCATCGGCATTGTGACATCGCATGGCGGGAACGAATCGAAAGGCAGAAAGGCAGCCGGACGGATGTCGGACGGATGGGGCGAGAGTTTTATATAATAATAGATAGATAGATAGACAGATAGACAGATAGATAGATAGATAGATAGATAGATAGATAGATAGATAGATAGATAGATAGATAGATAGATAGATAGATAGATAGATAGATAGATAGATAGATAGATAGATAGATAAGGATATGATTGAATCAAAATATAAATTGACATTTCAAAAATGGTTTCACAATTCAGTAGTACTGATTTTCAGAATTTCACACTGATATTTGAGAATACATGAGGTTGCATGCAAAATACTGATTTTCAAAAATCCAGTTTCTGTGTAGTACGCTCTATTGCATTTAACTGAGAAATACTGATTTCCCCAACAAAATACTGATTTTCAGCCATTAAATTACGGAAATGCTCGGTGAATCTTGGCAGCTCTGTAATTATTCACAATCACATTGTTTTTGAGAATTCAAAATGTGATTTGTGATCTTGTTTATGAGTCATCATGGAACTAGAATTTGTTATAATAGTATTACAGTAAAATAGGTTAGTTTGAAAGCGATCATAGTAATGTAAATTCAACATTTAGTTTGACTTGAATTTTCATGATGGAAATTGAAGTCGAACAAAATGTTGTATTCACATCACTGTTCCTTGTTGAAATTCATGTAATGTGAAGTTGTTAGGTCAGGAGGACCATTAAAGGTGCACTGCACACACTAATAGGCCTGTCCCATTTTGGCGACTATTAAAGCGACTGCAGGCATCCATGCAGTCTCCACATGGTCGCCACATGTTCACGGTTGGTTGCCGGGGAGTTGCCTTCTTGGTCGTGAGGAGTCCCGCATTCTGGGAACATGTTGAAATATTAACGGTGACTGGAATGAAACCGTCATGGAGAGTAGGGAGAATTCTCGTGCCGTAGGTGGGTCGCCAGGAGGTCCTAGTGGGTCACCAGGAGGTCGATGGTTCTCGTAGGTTCTCATAGATTGTAGCTGGTGCTGACCGGTGAATTTAATTGGCTTATTGAGAGAAAAAACGTAAACAGTAATTTTCAGAACCAAGGATAACCGAATGGTAATGTGAAATGTCTGCCGAGCTTCACAGCTGTGTATCTCCGGCTTCTTAAAAGTTGTCTCCACTCTTTCACCCTCCTTCTCTCCCCTAATTAAAGGACTTACCGTACACTGTGTTAATCGCGGTGTGTGTCTGTATCACCTTGGCTTTGCACCGTGGGAATTTCACTCATACAACGCTCCCCCGCTTGCCCTGTCCCCCGCCTGCATAACGGGCTGGTGAAGGAAGCGATGTGCTTGTGCGAACTTGACAGTCGCCGGCAGTCGCCTGAAAAATCGCTTAAGCGGGACAGGCCATTACACAGTCGCACAGTAACAGGCAATCAAATCAACACACAAAACATTTTCTAAATGAAGGTTTTCTTTACTGCAAAAACTTACAGTATTTTAGAAACATAGAAACATAGAAAATAGGTGCAGGAGGAGGCCATTCTGCCCTTCGAGCCAGCACCGCCATTCATTGTGATCATGGCTGATCATCCCCTATCAATAACCCGTGCCTGCCTTCTCCCCATATCCCTTGATTCCACTAGCCCCTAGAGCTCTATCTAACTCTCTCTTAAATCCATCCAGTGACTTGGCCTCCACTGCCCTCCATGGTAGGGAATTCCATAAATTCACAACTCTCTGGGAGAAAACGTTTTTTCTTACCTCAGTCTTAAATGACCTCACCTTTATTCTAAGACTGTGGCACCTGCTTCTGGACTTGCCCAACATTGGGAACATTTTTCCTGCATCTAGCTTGTCCAGTCCTTTTATAATTTTATATGTTTCTATAAGATATCCCCTCATCCTTCTAAACTCCCGTGAATACAAGCCTAGTCTTTTCAATCTTTCCTCATATGATAGTCCCGCCATCCCAGGGATCAATCACATGAACCTACGGTGCACTGCTTCAATCACAAGGATGTTCTTCCTCAAATTAGGAGACCAAAACTGTACACAATAGTCCAGATGTGGTCTCACCAGAGCCCTATACAACTGCAGAAGAACCTCTTTACTCCTATACTGAAATCCTCTTGTTATGAAGGCCAACATTCCATTAGCTTTCTTCACTGCCTGCTGTACCTGCACGCCAACTTTCAGTGACCGGTGTACAAGGACACCCAGGTCTCGCTGTAGCTCCCCCTTACCTAACCTAACCCCATTGAGATAATAATCTGCCCCCTTGTTTTTGCCGTCAAAGTGAATAACCTCACATTTATCTATTTTATTTGCAGTTTTTGCATGCTCCTTTATAACATTTTACATTACATTTTACAACTTGATTATTAAAACAAGGTCAACTTCAATTCTTGATTTAAAACAATGTATACAACAATGACCTCAATCATCCCATTCAACCACTCATTACTCTTGACTCAACCAAAATCATTTCTGAAATATTGGTCATAGATTTGGTGGAAAAATGCTCCAAAATAAGGCTCAGAATGCATCAGAGAGCATCTAAAAGCCCAGTTTCCAGGGCCCCCTTAAGGGCCCTGGAGTCCGGCCGCGAAAGACTTTGAGCTTCGCACTCGTGATGTGTGCTGCATGCACATTATTTCACATATTTGTTGTAATCCTCTCATGCCACCACCCTTTTTGAAAAGCTTTGTACGGGCCTGGGGGAGTCTATCGGTGAAACATGTGTAATAGATGGATGAAACAAGGGGAGGGATGGAGATGAAAATGGATGATTGGGGCTGGAGCAGGGGCATGGGAGATGGGAGGACCAGAGCAGGATCAGAGGAAAGATTGGGTGAGAACAAACCGGGTATTGAACTATTGGAAATTTTAGTCTTCAAACCATTGGGGTGTAAATGACCCAGATGGAATACAAGGGGGGTTAATCTGGTTTAGGTTGTGCCTCACCTTGGCAGTGGAGATGACTGAGGATAGACAGATTGGTGTGGAACTGGGAAGGTGAATGAAAGGGCTCACAGCTATGTAGTTAGGAATGGCCTTTGCCGACAGCTCACAGGTCCTCCAAAAGTCAATTGCTTAGTCTACATTTGGTCTCTCTAATGTAAAGGAGGCCACATTAGGAGCACTGATTGCAGTCGACAAGATTGGAGGAGATGCATGTGAATATTTGCCATACCCGGAGGGGTCACTTCCTTGACTACTCTGGGATGTAGACCATCAATCCCTGGGGATTTATCTGTCTTCAGTCCCAACAGTTTACCTAACATCATTTCCTGACTAATGTGGATTTCCTTCAGTTCCTCCCTCCCGCTAGATCAGGGGTCGGCAACCTTGTTCTGCATAGGGGCCAGGACGCATGTCTGTGAGCGGTTAGTGGGCCACATCTATCACGTGTACACATGGATCCCACCCCCATCCCGCCCCAGATGACAGGCATTAAATCACGTGTTCGCAGAAGGTAGCCACAAATGCTGGAGAAACTCAGCAGGTGAGGCAGCCTCATGCAATCCTTGCATGGCTCACCTGCTGAGTTTCTCCAACATTTTTGTCTACCTTCGATTTTTCCAGCATCTGCAGTTCTTTCTTAAACGTGTTCACAGAAGGTGCGCTGCTGTGCCGGCGGCTTAGTGCAGGATGCGGTACAGCCAGGTGATTTCGGGTTGTGGTTCCAGACGTACACTGTCCCTAACCTTGAATACCTCCGCTACATTGACGACTGCATCGGTGCTACCTCCTGCACCCATGCAGAAATCACTGACAATGAACTTCACCAATAATTTCCATCCTGCACTCTCAGTCACTTGGACCACCTCCGACATCTCCCGACCGTTTCTTGATCTCACCGTCTCCATCTCAGGAGACAAATATCAACTGGCATCTATTATAAACCCATTGAGTTTCATAGATCTCTAGACTACACTTCTTAACACTCTGCTTCCAGTGAAGACTCTATCCCCTACTCCCAATTCCTCCATCTATGCCGCATCTGTGCCCAAGATGAGGTGTCCCATAGCAGGTCATCGGAGATTCGGAGTTCCCCTCTTACATTATAGATGAGGCTCTCACTGGGGTCTCCTCGATATCCCGCTACTCCGCTCTTGCTCCTACCCCCATTCATAACAGGGACAGAGTTCCCCTTGTCCTCACCTTCCACCTCATCAGCCGTCGCATACAGCACATAATCCTGTGACATTTTTGTCACCTCCAATGGGATCCCACTACTAGCCACATCTGCCCATCTCCACCCCTTTCCGCTTTCCACAGAGATCATTCCCTCCACAACTCCCTGGTCAACTCGTCCCTTCCCACCCAAACCACCCCCTCCTCAGGTACTTTCCCCTTCAACTGCAGGAGATACAACACCTGTCCCTATACCTCCTCCCTCGGCACCGTCCAATGACCCCGACAATCTTTTCAGGTGAGGCAGAGATTCACTTGCACTTCCCCCAACCTTATCTACTGTATCCGCTGTTCCAGGTGTGGATTCCTATATATCGGCAAGACCAAACGCAGGCTCGGCGATCGTTTCACTGAACGCCTCCACTCAATCTGCCTAAAGCTCCTGAACTCCTGGTTGCTCAACACTTCAACTCCCCCTCCCATTCTCACATGGACCTTTCCTGTCCTGGGCCTCCTTCATTGTCAGTGAGGCCCAGCGCAAATTGGAGGAACAGCACCGCATATTTTGCTTGGGCAGCTTACACCGAAACGGTGTGAACATTGACTTCTCTAACATCAAATAATGCTTGCTTTCCCACTCTCTCCATCCCATTACCCTTCCCAGTTTTCTCACCAGTCTTACTGTCTCCGACTACATTTTATCTCTGCTTTGTTGTTACCTTCTCCCAACAAACGATGATCTAATCTACATTTTCCTTGATCTCCATTCACTTTGTACTGTTTTCACACCTTACACATCCTTATCTCTGTCCCGCCCACTCCCATGACATCAGTCTGAAGAAGGGTCTTGACGCGAACTGTCACCCATTCACCCCAGAGGTGTTGCCTGTCCCACTAAGTTACTCCAGCATTTTATGTCGAGCTTCGATTCAAACCAGTGTCTGTAGTTCCTTCTGACATATTTTATCTTCCCCTCCCATTTCCATACTGACCTTTCTATCGTGGGCCTCCTCCCTGTCAGCGTGAGGCCAAATGCAAATTGGAGGAACAGCACCTCATATTTCACTTGGGCAGCGGTATGAATATTGATTTCCCTAAGTTCATCTAGCCCATGCATCCCCTCTCTTCCCGTCACCACGCCACCCTAGCCATCGTACTAGTTTTATTGCGTCTTACTGTTTCACTGTTTGTAACACTCATTATCACCTTCCCCACAGCCAACAATGGACCATTGTGGGCTCCACATTTCCTTGATCATCATTGCCGTTCACATATCTTTCATTCATTTAGTTTATTTTAGTGATACAGTGCAGAAACAGGCCCTTTGGCCGACCAAGTCCACACTGAACAGTAATCCCCGCACATATTAACCTACCCTACCCTATCTTAACGAACCTATGCTACACACACTACATGCCTGCATGTCTTTGGAGTGTGGGAGGAAACCAAAGATCGCGGAGAAATCCCACGCGGTCATGGGGAGAACGTACAAATCCTGTACAGACAGCATCCGTACTCAGGATTGAACCTGGGTCGCTGGCGCTGTAAGGCAGCAACTCTAATGTTGCACACCAAGCCACCCTGTGCAGTACAGGCCTTTGAAAATATATACTTTAGAAATGCAGCGCAGAAACAGGCCTTTTGACCCACCGGGTCCACACTGACCAGTGATCCCCATTCACTAGCACTCTATTACACACTAGGGACAATCTCCCAGGCTTGAGCAGATATACCCAAGGACACCGTGAAGCAAGAGAGGAAATTGCAGGTGCCTTGGCTGAGATGATGAGTCATCAGTAAATACGGATGAGGTGCCAGAAGACTGGAGGGCGACAAATGTTGTGTCACTATTTAAGAAGTGCTACAGAGAAATTTAATAATAATAATAATGGATGGGATTTATATAGCGCCTTTCTAATACTCAAGGCGCTTTACATCGCATTATTCATTCACTCCTCAGTCACACTCGGTGGTGGTAAGCTACTTCTGTAGCCACAGCTGCCCTGGGGCAGACTGACGGAAGCGTGGCTGCCAATCTGCGCCTACGGCCCCTCCGACCACCACCAATCACTCACACACATTCACACACATTCACACACAGGCAAAGGTGGGTGAAGTGTCTTGCCCAAGGACACAACGACAGTATGCACTCCAAGCGGGATTCGAAC
Organism: Amblyraja radiata; assembly: GCF_010909765.2. NCBI lineage: Eukaryota > Metazoa > Chordata > Chondrichthyes > Rajiformes > Rajidae > Amblyraja > Amblyraja radiata. Next base: position 33,512,756 of record NC_045971.1, on the reverse strand, counting down.
CGGCTACCTTCCGGTTGCCAGCCGAACACTTAGCCCATTGTGCCATCTGTCGTCCCAGAAATATAGACCAGTGAGTCTAATATCTGTGGTTGAAAAGTTACTGGGATGTAGCCTGAAGGATTAGAAATATGTGCATTTAGATGGACAGGGGTTGATTAAGGAAAGTCAGCATGGTTCGTACGTGGAAGTTTGTGTTTCATGAACCTAATTTATTGAAGATGTAACCATAAACGTTGAGGTGTAGATGTATATGTAGATTTCAGCAAGGCAGTTGATAATGTTCTGCATAGTAGGCTACACTGGAAGGTTCGATCGCATGGGATCCAGGCTTGTGACTAGTGGTGTGCTTCAGGCTTCGGTGTTGGGCCCATTGCTGTTTGTCATCTTTAGCATTGATTTGGATGAGAACATACAGGGCATGATTAGTTAAGCCCCTGTCCCACTTAGGAGACCTAAACAGGAACCTCTAGTGACCATGACCGCTACCCAAGGTTTCCATGAGGTCATCCTAATGGCCGAAAGTGGTTACATAGAAACATAGAAAATAGGTGCAGGAGTAGGCCATTCTGCCCTTCGAGCCTGCACCGCCATTCAATATGATCATCCAACTCAGTATCCTGTCTCTCCATACCCCCTGATCCCTTTAGCCACAAGGGCCACGTCTAACTCCCTCTTAAATATAGCGTTTCCACGTGGCCGAAGCTTCATCTAGGTTGCTGCTATTTTTTCATCATGATTAAAACCGGCCTCGACTAAAAATAGGTTGCCGTTTTAAAAATCGATCATTTTTTAGTTGCAGGTCTAGTCGAAGCCGGTTTTCTTCATAGTCGAGGAAGGTTTTCAACATATGCGTGGGAGGTGGTAAGAGGTTGCATGTCACCTCGACCTTGGTTTTTTTTGGGTGGCGGGCAAGGTCACCAGAGGTTGGTGTTTAGGTCTCCTAAGTGGGACAGGACCTTAAGTTTGCAGATGAAGCTAAAGCAGGTGATATTGTAGATGGCGAAGATGGTTGTCAAAAATTGCAGCAGGATCTTGATCAGTGTGGCAGGTGGGCTGAGGAATGGTAAGGAGTGCAAGGTGTTGCATTTTGGCAAGTCAAACCAGGGCAGGGTCCACACAGTGAATGGTTGGGCTCTGGGGCGAGTTGTAGAGCAAAGGGGTCTGGGAGACCCACGCGGTCACGGAGAGAACGTATAAACTCGACACAGACAGCACCCGTAGTCGGGATCAAACTTGAGTCTCTGGCGCTGCAAACGCTGTAAGGCTGCAACTCTACCACTGTTCCACCGTGCTGCCCATTTGTTCTATGGACCTTCTATCATTCTTGTTTCCCTTTCCCAGACACTCAGTTTGAAGAAGGGCCTCGACCCAAAACTTTATCTATTCCTTTTCTCCAGAGATGCTGCCTGACCTGCTGAGTTACTCCAGCTTTTTGTATCTATCTTATGTTTGAAACAAGGACTGTTCGACATAACAGACAAAATGCAGGCATAGCTGAGGTTCATTGATTATACCTTTAATAATCCTTTACAGGAAATTACAGTGCCACGACAGCTTCAAGACAGACATAACACCACACATTTCCTCAAATAGCTTCCATACTTAATAAGTTAAAATACAAGTTAAAATACAAGTTAAAATACAATTAATTTAAAAAAGTGCAGTTATTTATGCGCATTATATAACCTTATAGCAGCTGGTAAACAGGACTTCCTATGTCTCTCAGTTTTGCACATTGGTGCAATCAGTCTCTGACTGAAGATGCTGCTCTTGATCATCTTCAGGGCATGGAGTGGGTGAGTGGGGTTGGTCATTATTGAATCCAGTTTGTTCAGAGTTCTGGCATCTGCCACCTGCTGGACCGTTCGTTGCTCAGCCCCGACCACTGAGCCGGCCTTCCTGATCAGCTTGTCCAGTCTGTTTTTGTCCACTTTTTGTCATATGAGTTCACATGGCAACACCTTTAACTTGGAGACAGTGAGAGGAGTCAAAGGAAGAGTTGTTGAAGGTGTGAAATGTCTGCCAGACAGAGGAGTGTTTACTAACTGATTGTGTCTCTGTTTAAGGAAGAATAGGAAGACAGCGTCATAGAGTGATACAGTGTGGAAACAGGCTCTTTGGCCCAACTTGCCCACACCGGCCAACATGTCCCAGCTACACTAGTCCCACCTGCCCACATTTGGTCCATATTTCTTCAAACCTGTCCTATCCATGTACATGTCTAACTGCTTCTTAAATGTTGGGGTAGTCCTTACCAACCACCTCCTCTAGAAGCTTGTTCCACCCTTTGTTTGAAAAATACCCATGAGACCATCGTGGTGTGGGTTGGAACTGTAAAGGGACTGGACATTTAATTGATGTTCCTAATCTGGAATTCAAAGAAGTAACTGTTAAATGATCACTAGATTGTTGTAAAAACTCATCCGATATTCAAGCAAGAAATCTGCCAGGTATAAATCTAACGCATTCCATAGCTGTTGACTCTTTAATGCCGTCTAAATTGGCTTTGTGTACTTATGTTCTTTTCAAAAGTAGACAATAAATACTAGCCTCATCAATGACACACAAATCTTGAAAATTAATAAATTAAAGAATTTGCATCTTCAAATATTTGTGCATGAAAGGGGAGATTTCTATCTAAAACATTTCCTATATGAGTGTTTGAAAGTAACCTTGTTACGTTGGTGAATATTGATGACATGATTGTAGATCAAGCACGAGAGGTTTTACAGATAAGATACCTTACATTGAAACCTGGTTTCATTTGCATTACTATTTTAGAAATTAGTGATTTACTTTCTAAGTTCAAATTATCACTTTGTATTGGTGAAACCGTAAGCATTTTGCAGTCTAGTCTTCAGTCACAATTTACTTAAACTGGAAGATAATATTCCAAAAGGGTCCATTCAAGAGATGAATGAATGACTGGACCCCAATTTAACTGTGTGTTTGTGATCTCTGGGGAAATGCCAGCATTCCCCTCTTGGCTAACCAGTCAGTATTTCTGTAATGCATATAGCAGCACTTGTCACAAATTGTAGTGAGAAACTGCCGTTGACTTTTTTATGACTCAGAATTGCATCTACACAGAAAGGAAACATATTTAATTAAAGTATTTGCAGCTGTGTTGGGGCTGTGCCAAGACAAATTGGGACGACAGATGGCACAATGGGCTAAGTGTTCGGCTGGCGACCGGAAGGTAGCCGGTTCGAATCCCGCTTGGAGTGCATACTGTCGTTGTGTCCTTGGGCAAGACACTTCACCCACCTTTGCCTGTGTGTGAATGTGTGTGAGTGATTGGTGGTGGTCGGAGGGGCCGTAGGCGCAGATTGGCAGCCACGCTTCCGTCAGTCTGCCCCAGGGCAGCTGTGGCTACAGAAGTAGCTTACCACCACCGAGTGTGACTGAGGAGTGAATGAATAATGCGATGTAAAGCGCCTTGAGTATTAGAAAGGCGCTATATAAATCCCATCCATTATTATTATTATTAAATTGTCACATGAAGTATTTGCTAACCCTGCTTCCTTATCATGAATTAACGAGACAGTTAAACAAAGCTTATGCTTAACGCAAGCATCACACTCTTTGCTGAATCATAAAAACTGCAGCATGTAAAGAGGCTATAAAACCCATGTTACACGTCAAATAAAGTTGTTTAGTCTATGTAATTTCACTACAATTTAAATATATTTCTCCATATTTCAGATATTAAAATCTCACATGTGATGGTTGCATCTCTTGGATAAAAGAAAATAGTAAGGAAATGGAGGTCAACATAATAGATTGTGGTAAGAAATGGATTGTGGTAATGAATAGGTCAGGTTTGGAGGGATATGGGCCAAACGTGGGCAGGTGGGACTCATGTAGCTGAGACATGATGGATGGTGTGGGCAAGTTGAGCCAAAAGGCCTGTTTTGACACCATGTCACTCTATGACATGGAAGTAGGAAGTAGGAAGCTCTGAACAAAGCATTTTCACCTCACCTGATTCCATTTACTTTCTAAGTTCAAATTATCACTTTGTATTGGTGAAACCGTAAGCATTTTGCAGACTAGTCTTCAGTCACAACTTACTTAAAGTGGAAGATAATATTCCAAAAGGGTCTATTCAAGAGATGAATAAATGACTGGACCCCAATTTAACTGTGTGTTTGTGATCTCTCTTCATGGCGCCTTGAAACATTATGGGGCTTAATTATGTACTCTCCCCATACACAAATATTGGTGTACTTATATTTCACTCCTCAAAGAGCATCTCACAACATTAGTGAATCTGCCTGTAACAATATTAATCTGAAGTCTTCATCTAGGATAGTTCCTCATGCTATTGAGGGAGTACAGCGTAGGTTCATCTGGTTGATTCCCGGGATGGTGGGACTATCATATGCTGAGAGAATGGAGCGGCTGGGCTTGTATACTTTGGAGATTAGAAGGATGAGAGGGTATTTTATTGAAACATATAAGCTTATTAAGGGTTTTCACATGCTAGAGACAGGAAACATGTTCCCGATGTTGGGGGAGTCCAGAACCAGGGCACACAGTTTAAGAATAAGGGGTCAGCCATTTAGAACGGAGACAAGGAAACACTTTTTCTCACAGAGAGTTGTGAGTGTGTGGAATTCTCTGCCTCAGAGGCCGGTTCTCTGTATACTATCAGGAGAGAGCTAGATAGGGCTATTAAAGATAGCAGTGACAAGGGACATGGGTAGAAGGCAGGAATTGGTACTGATTGTGGATGATCAGCCATGATCACATTCAATGGCGGTGCTGGCTTGAAGGGCCGAATGGCCTACTCCTGCACCTATTGTCTATTGCCCCGGAATTAATTCTTATATCAAATATGTCATGAACGTGTAATATTTTAGCATCGTTATTATAGCAATGTCCCAATTTGGCACTGCATAAATGATTGGGTAAATTGACAGGACATGGCAGAAAACCAAATGCTTGTTAGATTTTAGGAGAAATGTAAAGGAGAAAAGATAGGTGGAAAAGAGGAGGGAAGGAATTTTAGAGTTTATGTGATCAAGTTTAAAACACAGTCATCAATGTTGTCCTGAATTTTTCGTCCCCTGTAGAATGTATAAAGTCATTCACAAACACGATGCATTCACAAACACTGTTTTTCCACATGGTGAGCTTTATTAGTCTGTAACCCCGAGTGCAGTTAACAGCTTCGGGTAAGATGGTGCTGAGATGCAGGATACAAAGATTGCCAGCAGATATAGCAATCGGACTTGATTTACACTTGCTCTTCACGATAATGAAGCAGAATTGATTACGCTTCATATACAATTAATTTGTTGAGGCACTGGGACAGCATGAGGTTTGAAATTGCTATATAAATAGACACAAGGATCTGCAGATGCTGGTTTACAGAAAAACACAAAACGATGGAGTGATTCAGCAAATCCCTGGAGAATACAGGCAATGTTCTGGGTTGGGACATTTCTTCAGATTGATTGTAGTGGGGGGTTGGGGGGTGGAGAACCTGAGTGGGAGCGGCGCAAAGCCGGAAAATTGGTTGATACAAGTGTGGGGGCATTCTGATTGGCAGATGCACGGACAAAGGCTAGTCAGGAAAATACAAAAGTGGGGAACAAAAGGAGACAAAAAATAAACAAGGATATAAAAAGGTGTCAGATAGGGAGAGAAGAGGAATGAAAAAATATAATGTGAAGCCAGAGGAAGGGATACAGAAAGAAGGGGATTGGGGGAGAGGTTGGAAAGGGGGGCAGGATTATGGGAGAAATGGGTGCTTGACAGGACCACAGGAAAGAGGGGGAAGAAAGGGATGATGTTAACTAAAATTGGTGAATTCAGTGTTCATACTATTTGGTTGTAATCTACCGAAGTGGAATATGATGTGCTGTTCCTCCAGTCTGCATATGGCCGCACTCTAGCAAAAGAGCAGGCCAGGGAAAGAAAGGTCAATGTGGGAATGGATAGGGAGTTAAAACGGATGCTCTTTAACTTTTAACATGGAGAGGCCTTCTAAGCAATCATAGCACAATAATATAGCTTCAACAGGAACCCATGCAGGACACAGGTCATGGGGGTACACTGAGGAAAGATCCAGTTGGGAAAGCCACAGTTTGTCACAAAACGCAGTGGAGGCCAAGTCAATGGATATTTTTAAGGGAGAGATAGATAGATTATTGATTAATACAGGTATCAGCAGTTATGGGGAGCAGGCAGGGGAATGGGGTTAGGAGGGAGAAATGCAACAACCATGATTGAATTACTTGATGGGCCAAATGGACTAATTCTGCTCCGATCACTTATGACCTAAAGAATCAGTGTTCAACAAGGAACTGCCCCTTGGGATTTCAAAGTTGGCCTGGGCATTAGTGGTGCTGGGCAGAACATTGGTGGACGTTGACTGGCCTGTGCTGGAGATGAACCAAGGAGTCACATTGTGTTGTGGCAGGGTCATGATCAGGCTGCGGTTCAGTGATGTTGGAGGACCTGAGATCCTCAATGAGAGTTGAGTGAATAACCTAATGATGGCATGCAGGATCTTTCAAGCACCCATTACCAAGGTCTTCAGGAATGAACTTTCAAATTGCACTCACTGGGAAGGGTTATCAGTCCACAGAAATTGTCGTAGATATTTATCCCGTCTTGCTCAGGCTGCTGAAGCCATTTCTATCCTTTAACTGTTGCAGCCTACCATTAATTGAATTTGTTTTTATGGCTTGGCACAATATCTATTCTGAAAAGAATGAAAAGAACACACAAGCAAAAATTAAAATACACGTATCACGACATAAACATAAAATATACATGAACGTACTGACACACTCATATACACAAAATGTACACTGGAACATACCGACACACTCATATACACAAAATGTACACTGGAACGTACTGACATACTCATATACACAAAGAATACACTGCAGACTTATTGCAATATTTTGTTTCTGACATTTAGCAGCAGATGAAAATCCAGGTTTACAAAAAGCATTGTCCAGTGTTTCAAAGGATGTGCTGGAGGAGAAGGGGTCCATTGATTGAAATTCGTTTTTCGTTCAACAAGGACTGTTCCCCCCCTGTTTTCCCTAAATAAGATACAAATGTTTAAATGCAGTTCTTCACCCTTTTTATTTTGCAATAAACATGTTCTCACTGGAATTATAAATATTCAGTGCTCACATACATAATTAATTTATTTTGTTTAAATATAATTAAAATGTTATTAAATTATTTTGATCTGATAGTCCTTCCAATAGAGGGTGTGGTAAAAGTGCAAATATAGGAACTAAGCTTCTCAGGACTTTACGCACGAGAGTGGAATGTCATTTGGCAGGCGCATAGTATTACGTAATATTCAATGTTATAATTTAACTCTATGAAATCCACATAGGTTTGCTTTAATTTTCACCAACAAGTCTGATTCGCAAAATGTGGAATGTACTTTGTTTGTTGCAATTTAATAAAATCATTTTTGAGAAATTTCATATGATATAAGTAAATTATTTCAGTAGGTCGAAGATATTTTGAATAATTCTTCGGGTTTCAATACGTATCATTTCCCAAGCGCATTGACTGTAACTCTGAAATCAGAACAAATGTAATTAGGCCACTCATATAATGAATACATTGGTCACTTTTTCACCAAGAGATTTGTCTTATGAGATAAAAAATTGTAAATTCACCTGATTTTGCAAGAACACTTTCAGTTTTGAAAAGTATTTGCAAATTCTTTTTTTCCCTATCATTTTGGAGTTTGACAGTCGTACTTTCAGATCTTGAACCAGTTCTTTGAGTTGCTGATGTAAAACTGTTTCAAAATTTTCCATTTCATTCTTGTTCCAGATCATGGAAGAGACATTTGTTCTGTACATGTCTCTGATGTGTTGCATTACTTGAAAGACAATTAGAATTCTGTCCTCGGGCTGTGTAAAACACACAATACTGTCCTCAGAGAATGGCGAGAACATTGATCTCAATACCACATGAAGTGATTGAGGCAAGTAACAACAAAACAATAAATGGAAACTGAATAAAAACTTACCAACAGAACAAGTGCTGGTGAATGGGATTAGTGTAGGAAGGTGCTTAATGTTGGCACAATAAACAATAGACAATAGACAGGCCCTTCAAGCCAGCACCGCCATTCAATGTGACTGTAGATTGGTTTATGCATGACAACCAATCATAATAGGTTAACATCACTAACCCCACCTTGCTGTACCATTTTTATTAAACACTCACTTCCTGTACTGCTCAGTTCTGGAAGCAGTCAGGATGCTCTGACAACTAATGATCCACAGTACTGCTATAGTTTGCATGACAATTAAAGATGGTCTTGGATTACATATCGTGTGAATCACATGTTTACATGGTGTCAGAGGTGGGATAGTGAGTGCGCCTGATGGCAGAGTTCAAGTCGTTCGGGTTGATGCACACGTGGAGTTCATTTTTATCCTTCTTGAGAGTAGCAACCATGGTGGATATCCAATCAGTGGGCTCACTGACCTCTTCAAGCACACCCAAGGAGACCATGTTTTTTAGCTCGGACTCAATCCTGTCCCTCATGGCATGTGCCACACGGTGTGGTGCACGAATGACAGGTACCACATCGGGGTCAGTGGATATCTTGTAGGTCACAGGCAGCTTGCCTAGTTTGTCATCGAACAGATCGGGGTATTCTTTTATTGGGTCCATTGATATCAGTAGCTTGTGGAACGTTTGGTCAAAGAAAATCAGTCCCAGAACCTGGCACGCATGGTTGCCCAACAGAGTCACAGAGTTAGAGTTCAAAACATAGAAGGTCAGATCCCTTGTGTTTTTTTTCAGCACACATTTAAAAGTGGTTCTTCCCATTGGAACCAGCACGTCCTCCCCATAAGCATGCAGAGTGGAGCTGTCTGTAATCAGGACCTTGTTATTTCTTATCTTGTTGTAGAGGTTTACAGACATTACATTAACTTTTGCACTTTTGTCCAATTTAGCCTTGAAGCTGAAATTGTTGACAGTAATTAGAACTGAAGTGGTGGAGCATAAGGAACCCCGTCCGCCACCAGCTGGTCCTTATGCTCCACCACTTCAGTTCCAGCTGTCTGCTGTCGTACCTTCAACCGGCCCCAGCATGTCCCACACTCCTCCACGACCAGCGGCTGTGACTAACCACGGGTTTACCCCTCCTGCATGCTCCCCCTGTTGGCCACCACAGGTGTCCCCTGCTACTTTCTCACTTCCGGGTTCACCCCTTCCCTCTAATCTTTCCGGTGAAGGAGGGGAGGGCTTGGTCCATACGCGTTTGGGTCGTATTAGTAGACCGCCTGATAGATATGGCAAATTTGTCTAATTCTTATGGCATGTGTGCTCACTATACTTACTCTTTAGGGGGAAGGATGTAGATAGGTTTATGCATGGCAACCAATCATAATAGGTTAGCATCACTAACCCCACTTTGCTGTTCCAATTTATATTAACACCCACTTCCTATACTGCTCAGTTCTGGAAGCAGTCAGGATGCTCTGACAACTAACGATCTACTGTACTGCTATAGTTTGCATGACAATAAAAGATGGTCTTGGATTACATATCGTGTGAATCTCTTGTTTACAGTGACCATGGCAGATCATCCCTAATCAGTACCCCATTCCTGCCTTCTCCCCATATCCCCTGACTCCACTATCTTTAAGAGCCCTATCTAGCTCTCTCTTGAAAGTATCTAGAGAACCGGCCTCCACTGCCCTCTGAGGCAGGGAATTCCACAGACTCACAACTCTCTGTGTGAAGAAGTGTTTCCTCGTCTCTGTTCTAAATGGCTTGCCCCTTATTCTTAAACTATGGCCCTTGGTTCTGGACTCCCCCAACATCGGGAACATGTTTCCTGAAGCTAGCGTGTCCAAACCCTTAATAATCTTATATGTTTCAATAAGATTTCCTCTCATCCTTCTAAACTCCAGAGTTAGGCTGTGGGCCGAGCATCAAAAATGTGTCTAGAATTTGACTTTTGTGACCCATGTCTCGGAACTACATGAAATTTTGCACAGATTTAGATAAAATGTAATTGAGAAGGAAGGCATAACTCGTCAGTGCCAAAAGATGAACATTAATTAACGCTAATTAGAAAATGAGATCGAAAAAGTAAGCGCCATCTAGTGCCCAATGCCTTTATTACATTATGGGGAGCCTAATGCCCCTGTCCCACTTAGGAAACCTGAACGGAAACCTCTGGTGACCTTGCCCGCGGCCCAAGGTTTCTATGCGGTTGCCGGAGGTTTTGGTTACTCGCCAGGAAAGCCTCGAGCTGGATAGACCGAAGCGTTAGCTGCATCTACCGACCAAAGATCCTATAGGATCTTTGCTACCACACACACACACACACACACACACACACACACACACACACACACACACACACACACACACACACACACACACACACACACACACACACACACACACACACACAGCAAAGGTGGGGGCCATGGAGAGCAGAGGAACGCTGTCTGCGTGATGAAGAGGAAGGTAAACGGCTGCCACAGAGCACGGTAAGTCCTTTTGAGAGCAGAGAAGGGAGAGAAGGAGAGAGAAGAGTAGAGAAAAGGAGCAGGGGGAGAGAGAAGGGGAGAGAGAAGGGGAGAGAGAAGGGGAGAGAGAAGGGGAGAGAGAAGTGGGAGAGAGAAGTGGGAGAGAGAAGTGGGAGAGAAGTGGGAGGAGAAGGGGAGAGAAGGAGTGGGGACAGTTTTAAGAAGTTTAATGAAATTTAGCGAGCATTTTACCTTCCGGTGGCTCTTCTAGGTCGTGAAACTCCAATGAGCCAATCAAAATGGCTGGTTAGCGAAGGAGATGGCCTTTGACTGCCTGTAAGTAAATAGCGACCCCAGTCCACTGACTTCGACCAAACGGCAACCTATTTTTAGTCGAGGCCGGTTTTGATTATGTTGAAATAATCGAAGCAACCTAGAAGAAGCCTCGACCATGCGGAAACCACTTTCGACCATTAGGGAGAGTGACCAAAACCTCCAGCGACCTCATGGAAACCTTGGGTCGTGGGCAAGGTCACCAGAGGTTTCCGTTCAGGTTTCCTAAGTGGGACAGGGACATAATTCCATAAGACCATGCTGTATATATATATATATATATATATATATATATATATATATATGTGAATATGACTGTAATCATATATAATTAATACATTATAAAAATAATATAATGGATATAATTGTGTGTGTATTTTGAATGAGACTGCCACAGTGGTCCAGTTCCTAAATCAGCCTAATGAATGGGTGAGGGCAGTTTCTGTGGGTTTCCCCGTTTACTGAACCCCACTGACTGTGCGCAGAGTGGGGGACACCATAGTGGGACTGGGGCAGTGCCAGGCTGGGGGAAGGCTAAAGCATCTTCCACTGACAGGACAATGCCTAACACTAGCCCTAACTTGCCCCCTTCCAGAGCTGCCCATGGCTGGAGCTGGAGCCGCTTTGGGACCAGCTGCAGGCTCCGTACATGTGGCCCCACAGCAAGTCCACCTCGGCCAGCATGCCCTTCTGGATCATCGTGGTGATGGTGGTGGGGAGCAGCACTGCCCTGCAGGCCTCGCAGGCCGCCAGCACCCCCATAGCGCCGGCTCCGTCAGACCGCCCGCTCGTTCGCTGCATCATCGGCCTACGGCAGCCTGTCCGACCACTCGCAGCACCCACCAGCCGTCCGACCACTCTCACCGGCAGCCCAGCCCGACACCCTGATCGATCTACCACAGCATCCATCGACCTACCAACAGCCCGTCCGACAGACTGATCGACTGACTGACCAACTGACGACCGACTGACCGACCGACTGACTGACCAACCAAATGACTGACCGACCGACTGACTGACTGACTGAATATCCGACTTACCGACTGACTGACTGACCGACTGACTGAACCCAATGCTAATCCTAACCCTAGCTCTACATTTGTTATTTATCGTTTTTATTTAACAGTTCACATCATAACTTTATAAAGATAAATCAATTGTAAAACAAGTTATCAGTAAGGTTAGCATTACCTTTATCCCTTGGAAACCTTGTTATTGTTTTGATGTAATTAGAAGGCAGCCATGATCCCAGGGTCCTCGCTGCCTAGCGAGCTTATGCTCAGTCATGGGAGCGCAGGACAGGGAGAAGAGTACAGCAAGTCGCCAGAACAAAGCGGTGCGTCCGACCTCAATGTCAAATGTGCATTACTCCGAAAATTGGAGGTTTTCTCATATTTTAAAAGCACGTGTAGGTTTATGTCTTGACATATTTCAGGTTTGATTTACATAATATTTTTACACAATATGTTAAAAATTCAGGTAGTTCCGTGAGATGGGTCACGACCTTGGAACGAAAAAGCTCCTCGGCCCACAGCGTACAAGGGCGATTTCATATGGAGTTCTATTCACACGACGTTTACAAACACTTATTTAGAGTCTTCCTATGATGTTCAATGGCACCAGGCATTGTCCGAACAAAAAGGTACACAAAAAAGCTGGAGAAACTTAGCGGGTGCAGAAGCATCTATGGAGCTAAGGAAATAAGCAACGTTTCGGGCCGAAACCATTCTTCAGAACACATTTTACCTTTGCTTTGGCTGAAATCCTCCTCAGCACCAGGGCTCTGGTTTTCATCCCTTGCTCTCTGCAGTGAACAGGGAAGTTGCTCCCCTGAAACAGAAAAGATTCTCCGTCAGAATATCATGCAGCGCATGCGGGTTAGTAAATTAAATGAGGTTATATTCTGATTTTTTTTTAAAATCTTACAATAGAATCCCACATTCGCAGAATGTCGCTGGTGAGATGCCGGTGCATCTCCAGCCTAAATTCTTCAGTCATGGGAGCGCAGGACAGGGAGAAGAGTAGAGCAAGTCGCCAGACACTAGTAAATGCCATTTCCTCAGCACGACAACCCTGCGGTAACACAGTGGATAAAAGCTTCGTGTTCTTTTCCGAAAAATAAGTTGTACCAGCTTACCAAGTGAACAAAAGTTAAAGATTTCTCACCAGCTGGAGACGGATGCGATGGTGCCCGAAGTTGCAGTGTCATTGGTCTCCAAATAAATCATCTTATAAATGCCCCGTTATTACATCACCAAGTGAAATAAGCCACATTCGTTTTCATATCAAGAGCAGCAATCAAATGATGTCGTGAAGAAAAAAGTACCGAGAGTAGAGTAGAAAGTACCCGAAACTTAATCACATCTATTGTAATTTCTCAGGCTAGCCATGTGCGAAATTACAAAGCAACCCGATGGTGAGTAAGAATGTGACTTCGGCAGCTGTTGGTCGCCCAATCTGAACAAATTTACATTTGACTTGTGCATAATCATATGCATAAATAAGTACCTTATATGCGGGTATCATCAAAGGTAGAAGAATCTCTGCACTTTCCTCGGCTCCGACAGAATCCGCTTGTTTCAGCACTTGGCAAATCTGGGAACCTCTCCCAACTCTGGGTTTTTTCTGTCTGGGATTGTTTGTGTCTGGGAGTTTCAAAGCGGCAGCCACCAATTGCCTTCATTGGAGGCGAAGTGAGTTGAATCACCCCATATACAACACAGTGCATTGTTGGCCACTTCTTGCAGTCCGAGGAAGATGTAGACGATGTCTACCCCTTGTCAAATGAGCGCACAGCGCCAATGTAAGCTGACACCCGCAATACTGTAACTATCCAAGCAACACATTATTCGAACCTGAATTCCAGACTAACTGAAAGGCCACTAGAATAAAATAACGTTGCACCAGCCAGAGTTGCCCGAGGCAGTAGATTAAGTTAATTAATTATATACGCTAAAGCCCAGAGCCATGCAGCACGGAAACAGACCCTTCGGCCCAACTCGTCCGTCGAGAAAGGTGGCCCTCAAAACTAGTTCAATTTGCCCATGTTTGTCCCATATCCTTCAACTTTTCCCATCCATGTTTCTGTCCAAATGTCTTTTAAATGTATTTTAGTACCTGCTTCAACTACCTCCTCTGGCAGCTAGTTCCATACACCCTCCACCCAACACAGTGAGGAAAGCATGGAACTGCAAATAGACCCGTCCGGTTCAAGACCAACCTTGCGACCTGTTGTAACATCAGTGCATTAATGGCGCAACCGTAGAACTGCTGCCTCGGAACACCAGAGACCCGGGGGTACACAAAATTGCTGGGGAAACTCAGCGGGTGCAGCAGCATCTATGGAGCGAAGGAAATAGGCGACGTTTCGGGCCGAAACCCTTCTTCAGACTGATGGGGGGTGGGGGGGGGGGAGAAGGAAGGAAAAGGGGAGGAGGAGGAGGAGGAGCCCGAGGGCGGGCGGATGGGAGGGTGGGAGGAGACAGCTAGAGGGTTAAGGAAGGGGAGGAGACAGCAAGGGCTAGCAAAATTGGGAGAATTCAATGTTAATGCCATCCGGACGCAAGGTCCCCAGACGGAATATGAGGTGCTGTTCCTCCAATTTCCGCTGTTGCTCACTCTGGCAATGGAGGAGACCCAGGACAGAGAGGTCGGATTGGGAATGGGAGGGGGAGTTGAAGTGCTGAGCCACCGGGAGTTCAGGTAGGTTATTGCGGACTGAGCGGAGGTGTTCGGCGAAACGATCGCCCAACCTACGCTTAGTCTCCCCGATGTAAATCAGCTGACATCTACTGCATCCGCTGCTCTAGATGTCAGCTGATTTACATTCGCCGAACACCTCCGCTCAGTCCGCAATAACCTACCTGAACTCCCGGTGGCTCAGCGTCCGGATGGCATTAACATTGAATTCTCCCAATTTTGCTAGCCCTTGCTGTCTCCTCCCCTTCCTTAACCGTCTAGCTGTCTCCTCCCACCCTCCCATCCGCCCGCCCTCGGGCTCCTCCTCCTCCTCCCCTTTTCCTTCCTTCTCCCCCCCCACCCCCCATCAGTCTGAAGAAGGGTTTCGGCCCGAAACGTCGCCTATTTCCTTCGCTCCATAAATGCTGCTGCACCCGCTGAGTTTCCCCAGCAATTTTGTGTACCTTCGATATTCCAGCATCTGCAGCTCCTTTTTGAACACCAGAGACCCGGGTTCGATTCTGATCTCGGGTGCTGTGTGTGTGGAGCTTGAGCGTTCTCCCTGTGACCACGTGGGTTCCTCTGTGCGCCCCCAGATTCTCGCATCCCAAAGACATGAGGGTTTGTAGAGTAATTGGCCGTTGTAAAGTGCCTCTTAACAGGGTCAATACGTGTCTGTGGAGTAGCTCAGACTGGTGAGTCTGAATCACCTATACACGCCATTGTAAAATGGAAAAGGTACACAAAAATGCTGGAGAAACTCAGCGGGTGCGGCAGCATCTATGGAGCGAAGGAAATAGGTGACGTATCTCCTCATTGTAAAATATAACATGCCTTACATTTTAATCACATCCAAGAGACGTATATAATTAATAGGTAGACAAAAATGCTGGAGAAACTCAGCAGGTGAGGCAGCATCAATGGAGCGAAGGAATAGGTGACGTTTCGGGTCTCGACCCTTCTTCAGACGTTCTTTGCCAAACCATTTGCTAGTGCAATTGACAAACAGCGGTATAGACGTCTGAAAAAAGGTCTCGACCCGAAACGTCACCTATTCCTTCACTCCATAGATGCTGCCTCACCCGCTGAGTTTCTCCAGCATTTTTTCTACCTTCGATTTTTCCAGCACCTGCAGTTCTTTCTTATATATAATTAATAGAAACGGAATTACTGGAAACGCATTCACTTGTCATTCGCAGCAATTGTATCTTTACCACCTGGGTTGTCTTGGTTCACATCCCATGACATACATTATCCCTGTCTTATCTACCTGTCCCCTTGTACCAACGTTCTGCCCTCAGAATCTCCAAGAATAATTTTTTTTAAATCATATTTATATGGTATTAAAATCGACGACTTCACAGCAGTCTGCATGGAACACCGTTTGAAATGTTGTTGCCCTCTAACTTAATTTTTAAATCTCTCTATTGTGTTCTTTGGTCTTTACCAAAAGTTTACTAGACCATTATTGTTAGTGCAATTGACAAACAGCGGAAAATATGATCAAAATTAAGAAAGTAAATCAGATTCCAACATAGAAAAGCATAGAAGATGCTTTTTAGTCGTTCCTTCATATCCTATTAATGCTATATTTATGTTCTACTGTCTAAACAATCTTAATTTTCAAATTTTCTATTAATCCATTCACAGAAGTAATCGATTTGAAAACCAAAGAAACATAAATATGATTTTTATTTTAAAATTCTCGGATATTCTATTGTGCCATTTCACAGAAAGACCCTTCATATTGACAGGCTTCAAAACATGTTTGTGGAATGGCTCAGACAAACTAATCCAATTCACGTATAAAGATCACTGGCTTACAAAATCGTACATTTTAATCTCATACAGGAGACGCATGAGGGTCGCACGGTGGGGCAGCGGTTGCGTTGCTGCCTTCCTGGGTGCTGTATGTACTGAGTCCGTAGGTTGCAACTCGCCATCTGCGTGGCTTTCCCCCAGTGTAAATTGTCCCTAGTGTGTGTAGGATAGTATTAATGTACGGGGGGAGTGCCGACTCGGTGGGCCGTAGGGCCTGTTTCCGCACTGTATCTCTAAATTAAATTAAAATTTGTTGGAGAATGTGACTGAAATCCTATCGAGATGAGAATAATTAATGTATTTCCAGCATTTTCTGTTTATATATATTTTTTTAATCGTTTCGTTTAGGTTAGAGATACAGCGCCGAAACGGGCCCTTTAGCCCACCTAGTCCGCACCGCCCAACGATCTTCGCACATTGCACTAAACCTACACACACTAGGGATAATTTACATTTTTTACCGAAGCCAATTTACCTCCAAACCTCTAAGTCTTTGTGGGAGGAAACCGGATATTCCGGGGGAAAGCCACGCAGATGGAGAGTTGCAACCTATAGACTCAGTAGATACAGCACCCAGGAAGGCAGCAACGGTACCGCTGCCCCACCGTGCGACCCTCATGCGTCTCCTGTATGTGATTAAAATGTACGACTTTGTAAGCCAGTGATCTTTATACGTGAATTGGATTAGTTTGTCTGAGCCACTCCACAGACACGTGTTGAAGCCTGTCAAGATAAATGGTCTCTCTGGGAAATTACACAATAGATTCTCCGGGAATATTTAAAAAAAAATCATATTTATTTTTCTTTGCTTTTCAAATCGATTACTTATGTGAATGGACTAATAGAACATTTTGAAAATTAAGATTGTCTAGACTGTAGAACATAAAGATAACATTAATAGGATATGAAGGATATCTGATTTCATTTCTTAATTTTGATAATATTTTCTGTTGTTTGTCAATTGCACTAAGAATAACGTTTTAGTAAACTGTTGGTGATGACCAATGAACACAATAGAGATATTTAAAGATTAAGTGAGAGTTCAAAAACATTTCAGACGGGGTTCCATGGAGATTGTTATGAATTAATTTTACACTGCAATAGGACCCGCAGCCTGATGCTCGTCTTCCGACAGAAAGAGAGAATGCCCCGTTATTACATCACCAAGTGAAATAAGCCACATTCGTTTTCAGATCAAGAGGACCAATCAAATGATATCGTGAAGATAAAAGTACCGAAAGTAGAGTAGGAAGTACCCGAAGGTTAATGACATATATTGTAATTTCTCAGGCTAGCCATCTGCGAAATTAGAAAGCAACCCGATGGTGAGTAAGTCTATCCCTTGTCAAATGAGCGCACACCATCAATGTAAACTGAACCAGCAATACTATAACTATACAAGCGACACATTACTCGAACCTGAATTCCATACCAACTGAAAGGCCACTAGAAAAAAATAAGTTGTACCAGCCAGAGTTGCCCGAGGCTGTAGATTAAATTAATTAATTATATACACCAACGCCCAGAGCCATACAGCATGGAAACAGACCCTTCGGCCCAACTCGTCCGTCGACAAAGGTGCCCCTCTAAACTAGTTCAATTTGTCCATGTTTGTCCCGTATAGGGTGATTTCACTAAAGGTCACTGGAGCGTAGATCCGCACCCACATGACCGAAATTTTTAACTGGAGTACATGCGTCACTTCCGGTACATGTTAGTGAATGGGAAAACACGCACTTTCACACCCGTTAAAAACATCGAAAACGGCCCGTTTTTGAGCTGCAATTAACTGTGCCAGTCGGGGTGACCGTGAGGAACAGCTACCTAAATTTACAGTCCAAAAAAAAGATAGAAACTAAGGTAAATTCAAGAGGGAGCTGAAGGTGTCAAAACGGCGGAAGTTGTTATCGGACATTTGCCGTGGAGATTTAAAGATCGAAAATATCGGGAATTATCGCATTTGCTCGCTGCATTTCATCAAAAGTAAGGCATTATTGACTTTTTATCTTTATTCATTTGTTATATGAAAAGTATTAAAAGTTAAAAATCCGTCAGAAAAATTGCAAAATCGCCCATGGTTCTCAGGTGGGTTTTAACATGCAAAATGAAAACGCTTCTGAAGCTTCTGATAAATAAATAAATAAGTAGTTTGGGTGATTGTGCAGGCTTTAAACAAGAAACATTGAGAAATATATTTTGGCAAATAATAAAATGTCCTGCTTTTGTCCAACAGCTGACAATTATCCCATTCCTTAGCTTGCATCTCAGTAAAATTTATTTCAAAACGCATTGATAGTTTACGATTATTTAAATGGTAAATGGCGCTTCAGAAGCGTTTTCATTTTGCATGTTAAAACCCACCTGAGAACCATGGGCGATTTTGCAATTTTACTGACGGATTTTTAACTTTTAATACTTTTCATATAACAAATGAATAAAGATAAAAAGTCAATAATGCCTTACTTTTGATGAAATGCAGCGAGCAAACGCGATAATTCCCGATATTTTCGATCTTTAAATCTCCACGGCAAATGTCCGATAACAACTTCCGCCGTTTTGACACCTTCAGCTCCCTCTTGAATTTACCTTAGTTTCTATCTTTTTTTTGGACTGTAAATTTAGGTAGCTGTTCCTCACGGTCACCCCGACTGGCACAGTTAATTGCAGCTCAAAAACGGGCCGTTTTCGATGTTTTTAACGGGTGTGAAAGTGCGCGTTTTCCCATTCACTAACATGTACCGGAAGTGACGCATGTACTCCAGTTAAAATTTTCGGTCATGTGGGTGCGGATCTACGCTCCAGTGACCTTTCGTGAAATCACCCTATTCTTCAACTTTTCTCATCTATGCATCTGACCAAGTGTCTTTTAAAGGTAGACAAAGATGCTGGAGAATCTCAGCGGGTGAAGCAACATCTAGGGAGCGAAGGAATAGGTGACGCATCTTCAGACGTCTCGACCCGAAACGTCACCTATTCCTTCGCTCCATAGATGCTGCCTCACCCGCTTAATTTCTCCAGCATTTTTTCTACCTTCGATTTTTCCTGCATCTGCAGTTCTTTCTTAAACATATATAATTAATAGAAAACGGAATTACTGGAAACGCATTTACTATTCCCTTTTCATTCGCTTCCACTGTATTTTAACACCCATGACATCCCATGACATACATTGTCCCTGTCCTATCGACCTGTCCCCTTGTACCAATGTTCTGCCCTCGGAATTGTGAGAAATTACAAAGCAACCCGATGGTGAGTAAGAATGGTGGTCGCCTAATCTGAACAAAAATACATTTGACTTGTGCATAAATAATATGCATAAATAAGTACCTTATATGCGGGGATCATCAAAGGTAGAGGAATCTCTGCACTTTCCTCGGCTCCGACAGAATCCGCTTGTTTCAGCACTTGGCAAATCTGCGAACCTCTCCTTCTGTCTGGGATTTTTTGTGTCTGGGAGTTTAAAAGCGGCAGCTACCCATTGTTTTCATTGGCGGGGAAGTGAGTTGAATCACCCCATATACAACACAGTGCGTTGTTGACCACTTCTTGCAGTCCGAGGAAGATGCAGATGATGTCTATCCCTTGTCAAATGAGCGCACAGCACCAATGTTTATTGCCACCCACAAAACTGTTACTATCCAAGCAACACATTACTCGAACCTGAATTTAATCTATCTATCTATATGACTAAAAGTCTGATCTTGCAAGCATTTCTAAAATGCTTGCAAAAAGTGGCTATTGGTTCTAAAATGCTTACAAAAAGTGTCTCTATTGGTTCTAAAATGCTTGCAAAAAGTGGCTATTGGTTCTAAAATGCTTACAAAAAGTGTCTCTATTGGTTCTAAAATGCTTACAAAAATTGTCTCTATTGGTTCTAAAATGCTTGCAAAAAGTGTCTCTATTGGTTTTAAAATGCTTGCAAAAAGTGTGTCTATTGGTTCTAACATGCTTGCAAAAAGTGTCTATTGGTTCTAAAATGCTTGCAAAAAGTGTGTCTCTATTGGTTCTAAAGCTTGCAAAAAGGGTCTATTGGTTCTAAAATGCTTGCAAAAAGTGTCTATTGGCTGTCGTTGTGGTGGTAACTGCTTTGAAAGGTTGCACTGCAAAAAAAAAAAAGGCTGTTCTTGGTGGTGGCTGCACTGGGAAAATAATGGCTGGGTAGGATAGTAGGCGTGTGAGGGCAGGCTGACCAGTGGCTGCGCTCGGCGGCGGCTGGTGCGGCAGGGGAGCTCCCGTGTGGAAGGGACAGAGGGACTAGGAGTTGGCGGTTGGCATAAACTGGTTTGTGACTGAATCAAATGACAACTCAGGTAGGATTAGAGGATGACGAAGATCAAGATGATAGGGCTTTTGGTGACTGGACGTCAGTGTCTAGTCGGAGATCAGGGAGGAATCAAGGAGAAGGAGGAGTCAGGCAAAACGAGCTCAGCCAAAGCAGCAAAAGGAGTTTTGAAGGGAACAGTTCAGAAGAGGAAAGGAGAACGGTTCGGAAAAAGGTTGAAAGGAAGGAGGTTAAAATAATACTGAAATTTAGAAAGGAAGATGAGCATGTCAATTTAAGTCCGATAGCTTTATCCAGGGAGCTAAAGAAGAAGGTAGGAGAGGTGGAAGCAGCTAAGATTTTGAGAGACGGGAACTTGTTAATAATATGTAAAACGGAGGAGCAGAAAAATAAGGCTCTGAAGATTGAAAGTGTTTGCAAGAAGATGGTCAGTGAAAGAAAGACTCTGGGTGAGAGTAGAGTGACAAGGGGAGTAATAACAGGTATTCCTGTAGATGAAGACCTGGAGAAACTCAAACGGAGTATTTTTGGTGGCCAGGTGAGTATAGCTAAGAGATTGTTAAGGACAGTGGAGGGTAAGAGGGTAGAGAGCTTGTCTGTGCTTCTGGAGTTTCAGCAGTCTGAACTACCAGAAAAAGTGAGAATCGGATGCATGATCTTTCCAGTGAGGCCTTATATCCCTCCACCGCTCCGATGTTATAAATGCCAGAGGTATGGGCATATAGCAGCGGTGTGTAAGGGGAAGCAGAGGTGTTCCAAGTGTGGAGGAGAGCATAGATTTGAAGAGTGCAGAGAAAATATGGACGATAAATGCTGCAATTGCGGAGGACTGCACAGGGTAACGTATGGGGGATGTGAAGTCAGGAAGAGCGCTGTGGAGATTCAGCAAGTGAAAACAGTAAGTAACATAAGCTACTCAGAGGCAGTGAAGAAGGTGCAAGGACAAAGTGGAAGAGTGTATATTAATGGGAGAGAGAATCATCCGTTTTTGAGATCAGAGGAAAGTCAAGCAGTCAAAACTCACACAGAACTGACAGCTGATAAGCTTATTGTTTTCATTGCATATGTAATCAACTGTACTGATCAGGTTAAACACAAAACAGAAAAAATAAAAAATCATTGTTAAGGGAGCAGAGAAGTTTTTGGGTTTAAAAGAAGTATCATGGGAGAGTATCAATAAAAAGCTTGAAGCAGATGGAAGGCAGGAAGGTTCTGGTGATAGGTCAAATTGATTATATTACAATGGAACGCAAGGAGCATAATAGCAAATGGACAAGAGTTTAAAGGATTCATTAAAGAGTTAAAGAAGAAACCAGAAGTCATATGTATTCAAGAAACCTGGCTTAAGCCTTCATTAGACTTTGTCATCAAAGGTTATGATAGTATCCGTAGAGATAGGGGGGAGGGGAGTGGAGGGGTGTGTGTAATATTTATAAAGCAAGGAATACAGTATAGATTGTTGGTGAAAGGAACAGAATTAGAATATTTAGTGGTTGAAATTTGGACAAGAAAAGGTAAGGTTAAAATTGATAATTTTTATAATCCGTGTAAAAGGCTTTCAATGGAGTTGATGGATGAACTTGCTGGGTATTTAGGGGGGAAAGTTATATGTTGTGGAGATTTTAATGCTCATAGCACGTTGTGGGATGATTCTAATGATGAAAATGGGTTGGTGATTGAGGATTTAATGGAGAATAAAAACCTTGTGGATCCGGTAGGCGGCGCGACTCTCGTCTGCAGCGGCCTCTGCAGTCCGTCTGCGTTTTTATTATTTTATGTCTATGTTTTTATGTAGTTTTTGTTATTTTTTGTTGGGGTATGTGTGTGGGGGGGTGGGGGTGGTGTGGGGGGGTTGGGGGTAACTTTTAAATCTCTCCCTGCACGGGAGACCCGACCTTTTCTTTGTCGGGTCTCCGTTGTCGTTGGGGCTGCAACGAGGAGCGGCCTCCAACAGGAAGACCGGGCGCTGTGGTGCCGCTACTCACCTCACCGTCGCGGAGCTGGCCGAGTCCAGAGCGGGTGGAGCTGTGGTGGACGCTGCTGCGACCCGACCCCCGGAGATTCGGTGGCTGCAACTGCGGGTTTGGCAGGCGGCACCGGGAGCCCGCGGGTCCCTGGAGGGAGACCGCTTTTCGGGGCTTCCGCAGCGGCGACTTCTCCCGCCCGAGTTGCGGGGTTGAAGAGCTCCTGGAGCGGGGCCTACATCACCGCCCCGCGCGGCTTGGAATGGCGGCGGGTCTCTGCGAGCGCGCGCCGGGGGCTCTAACATCAAGACCCGGTGTGCGACCTTGCATTACCCGGCGTGGCTTTAATGGCCACGGGACAATCGCCATCGCCATCGCCCGCCGGGGGCTTTGACTTTGACTCTGACATCGGGGGGGGGGAGAGTGCAGTGGAGAGAGAAGTTTTTTTGGCCTTCCATCACAGCAATGTGATGGATGTTTATGTAAACTGTGTTGTGTCTTGGGTCTATTTGTTTGTAATGTATGGCTGCAGAAACGGCATTTCGTTTGGACCTCAAGGGGTCCAAATGACAATAAATTGAATTGTATTGTTGTATTGTATTGTATTGTGTGTCTTAATGATGGAAGTGGGACACGAATCAACATCAGAACAGGGTCAGAATCAGCCATAGACCTCACACTAGTGTCAGACTCATTGGCGGGTGTTTGTTCATGGGAAGTAATTCGAAGAACAACGGTAGGAAGTGACCACTACCCGATAGAAATAGTAGTAGGAGTGAGTTTAGAGGAGTATAATACAGAGAGAATACAGAAGTGGTCTTTTAGTGGTGCTGATTGGGAGAAGTTTAAGATTATTAGTGATCAAGAAATGGAGAAAATTGATATTTATGAAGATGTGGATAATTTAAATATTTCTGTTTGTGAAGCTATTTCAGAGGCAGCAACGAAGTCCATTAAGAAGAAAGGAGGTAAGCACAACAAGAAGAGTGTACCATGGTGGACTAAGGAGTGTGACAAAGCAATTAAGTGTCGAAATAAAGCTTTTAAAATTTTGAAAAGAAATCACAATTTTCAGAATCTTATTGAATACAAAAGGTTGCAAGCAAGTGTAAGAAGAGTAATAAAAAATGCAAAGAGGGAATTTTGGAGGACATTTTGTAACTCAGTGGGAAGGGAGACAAAAGTAGGTCAAGTTTGGGGAATGATAAGGAGAATGAAAGGAATTAAAAGAGAATACAAATATCCAATCCTAACTGACAGTGAAATGACAGCAGTGAAAGACTGAAGAGAAAGCAGAGATGTTGGCAAAATCTTTTGCTAAAATTCACAGTTCAGACAATGTTAGTGAAGAAGGAAGAAAAGGAAAAGAAAATACCATAGCAGAGAATATACAGTTAATATAACATGAGGAAGACACTAACGATGTTCTTAACAAACCATTCACAAAGACAGAATTCAACCGAGCTCTTAGAAAAACCAAGATGTCAGCACCAGGTAAAGATCAGATTTGTTACACCATGTTAAGCCATCTCAGTGAAACATCCAAGGATTTTTTGTTAGAATTTTATAATAAAGTGTGGGAGGGTGGGAAATTACCGCAAAGCTGGAAGGAGGCAGTAGTAATCCCAATAGGAAAGCCAGGTAAAGATCTGACAAACCCAGGGAATTATAGGCCTATTGCGTTAACATCCAACATATGTAAAGTAATGGAAAAATGGTAAATGAAAGGTTAACATATTATGTAGAAAATAAAGGATATTTATCCAATTACCAGAGTGGTTTTAGGAAGGGGAGAAACACCATGGATCCAGCTATATGTTTAGAACAAGAAATTAGGAGAGCACAAATTAACAGAGAAAGTGTAGTAGCTGTATTTTTTGATATTGAGAAAGCATATGATATGATGTGGGGAGAAGGGTTATTAGTGAAACTAGGTAAATTGGGGATTAAAGGTCGTATATTTAAATGGATTAAGGATTTTTTATTTGGGAGGTCAATATAAGTACGAGTTGGAAATCAATACTCAGGAACATTAGATATTGAAAATGGAACACCTCAAGGGAGCATAATAAGTCCTTTACTATTTTTAGTAATGATAAATGATGTATATGAAGAAATTGTAAATGAAATGGGAGTTTCACTGTTTGCGGATGATGGGGCAATCTGGAAAAGGGGGAGAAATGTGAAGTTTTTTGTGCAGAAACTACAGAGGGCTATAATAAAGGTACAAGAGTGGTCATATAAATGGGGATTCAAATTTTCTGTGGAAAAGACAAAGATAATGTTTTTTACTAGGAAGAAAATTGGTAGTGAGGTTAAACTAAAATTATATAACCAGGAATTGGAGAGAGTAAAATACTATACATTTTTAGGTTTATGGTTTGATGAGAGGATTACATGGATGGTTCATATTCAGAAAGTAGTGGACAAATGTAAGAAGATACTTAATGTAATGAGATGTTTAGTTGGATGTGATTGGGGGGTAGATAGAACAGCTTTGAAGGCTATATACACTGGGTTAATTAGATCTGTGTTAGATTATGGTTGTGTGGTGTATGGGTCCGCATCAAGTACTTCTCTTAAGAAAATAGACAACATTCAATATCAGGCATTGAGAATATGTACAGGTGCAATAAAAACAACTCCAACAGCAGCATTACAGGCTGAAATGGGGGAGATGCCTCTAGAGATGAGAAGGATACAGCTTTCATTGAATTACTGGATTAACCTACAGGGCCACAGTCAAGAACACCCAGCACAAGTTACTGTCAAACCATGCTGGGAAAAGGAGAGAAGGGAAACAAAAAGTTTTGGATGGACAGTGACCCAGAGAGCATTACAAATCAGCATAGCACAATTAAATGTGGTTCCAACGGTTCCATTACCTTCAATTCCAGATGCAACAGTAGACTTTACAATATTAGAACAGAAAAACAAGGATAAACAACATATGTATAATTCAGTCATCATACAGGAATACATTGACAGATACTACAGTTTTGTCCAAATTTATACAGATGCATCAAAAGATTCAGTAGATAAAGTAGGAGTAGCATTTATTGTACCAGAATTTCACATCAAAGTAGGGAAGAGGATCAATAATGAGGTCTCAGTATACACAGGTGAAATGATTGCAATATTGTTAGCGGTACAGTGGGTCGAGGATACTAGGCCTTTAAGGACAGTTATTTGTTCAGATTCAAGTTTAGCAATAAAGAGTTTACAGCACAGCCATTCAGACAGTAGACCAGACATTTTGATTGAAATACAACAAACACTATTCAGAATTCAAATGATGGGGCTTACAGTCATATTTTTATGGGTACCAGCACACATTGGCATTAGAGGAAACGAAATGGCAGATAAGGTAGCAAAAGAGGTAACAAAAAGAAGTAAGATTGATTTAAGTATTAACATAGGTAAAACTGAAATCAAAGACATTATTAAGCAAAGACTGAAGGAAAGATGGCAAAAGCAATGGGAGGAAGAGCGGAAAGGACGGTGGTTCTACAGAGTCCAGAGGAAAGTGGGAGAAATGACATGTGCAGGAAAAAACAGAAAAGAGGAGACAGTGATTTCAAGAATTAGATTTGGACACACTGGTCTGAACAGTACACTTTTTATAATAGGCAAGCATAATACAGGCAGATGTGAATACTGTGGGCAAGAAGAGACAACAGAGCATGTCATTGTACATTGTGAGAGGTATGAGGAGGAGAGAGGACGGATGAGTGAGCAGTTCAGAAAAGAAAGAGTACAATTTGATTTGGTAGATATTTTGCAAGGGAGTTCATATAAGTGCTATCAAATCCTGTTGCTTTTTCTTAGGGTAACCAATTTGTTCAGAAGGATATAGGGTATTAGTATATGTAATGGTGTTGTTTGATCCACACTCCATGCCAGTTGGTGGCGGTAATGCACCAAAAAAGTTGTTTGCCAACCGCCAAAAAACACTACATAGAAGAAGAAGAATAATGGCTGTTGTTGGTGGTGGTAACTGCTTTTAAATAGCTGCACTATAATAAAAATGGCTGTTGTTGGTGGTGGTAACTGCTTTGAAAGGCTGTACTGCAAAAAAAAGGCTGTTGGTGGTGGTAACTGCTTTGAAAGGCTGCACTGCAAAAACAAATGGCTGGTGGTGGAAATTGCTTTTAAATGGCTGCACTGGAAAATGAATGGCTGTTGTTGGTGGTGGTAACTGCTTTGAAAGGTTGCACTGCAAAAAAATCTGGCTGTTGTTGCTGGTGGTAAATGCTTTGAAAGGCTTCACTGTTAAATAAAATGGCTGTTGTTGGTGGTGGTAACTGCTTTGAAAGGCTGCACTGCAAAAAAAAATGGCTGTTGTTGGTGGTGGTAACTGCTTTAAAAGTGTCTATTGGTTCTAACATGCTTGCAAAAAGTGTCTCTATTGGATCTAAAATGCTTGCAAAATGTGTCAATTGGTTCTAGAATGCTTGCAAAATGTGTCAATTGGTTCTAAAATGCTTACAGAAATTGTCTTGTGGTTCTAAAATGCTTACAGAAAGTGTCTCTATTGGTTCTTAAGCTTGCAAAAAGTGTCTATTGGTTCTAAAATGCTTGCATAAAGCGTCTTTTGGCTGTTATTGTGGTGGTAACTGCTTTGAAAGGCTGCACTGCAAAAAAAAATGGCTGTTGTTGGTGGTGGTAACTGTTTTTAAATGGCTGCAATGGGAAAAAATGGCTGTTGGTGGTGGTGGTAACTGCTTTTAAATGGCTGCACTGGAAAAAATGGCTGTTGGTGGTGGTATCTGCTTTGAAAGGCTGCACTGCAAAAAGAAAATGGCTGTTGTTGATAGTGGTAACTGCTTTTAAAAGGCTGCACTGCAAAAAAAAATGGCTGGTGTTGGTGATGTTAACTACTTTGAAAGGTTGCACTGCAAAAAAAAACAATAGCTTTTAAATAGCTGCACTGTAAAAAAAATTAGCTGTTGCTGGTGGTGGTAACTGCTTTGAAAGGCTGCATTGTAAAAACAAATGGCTGCTGGTGGTGTTGGTAATTGCATTTAAATGACTGCACTGGAAAATAAATGGCTGTTGTTGGTGGTGGTATCTGCTTTGAAAGGCTGCATTGCAAACAAAATGGCTGTTGTTCTTCCTCTTCTACTTCTTCTTCTTTGGAGTTTTACGGCAGCCGGCATCCGCAATGTTGCATTGCTGCCACCTTCTGGCTTCATTCCACAGTACTCGTGTCTTTACATTATATCCTTTTTATAAGGCCAGAGGCCCTCAAGAAATCAAACAACACCTTTATTCCTTTTCCTTTCCCTCCACACTCTAGAATGTTCTTTACTGATATTTCTGTCAATCCAATTTTCCTCATTTCAATGATCATAACTCCTCTTTCTGTCTCATATCTCCTACATGCAATTAGGGCATGCTGAACTGTTTCTGGCTGATGGCATTCCTCACACAGCCCAGTAGGGTGTTTTCCCAATATTTTTAATGTGCTGTTCAGGTGAGTGTGTCCTATCCTCAATCTTGTTAATACTACCTGTTCCCTCCTGTTCCCCCCTCTTCTTGCTGTAATGCCCACTCTGTTTTGTAGCGAATAGAGGTGTCTCCCCTTTGTCTCCTGTTCCCAGTATTGTTGCCATTCCTGATTTATTTTCTTCCACACTATGTGTTTTCCTTCAGATTTGGATAGTTGTAAGTTTACCTCTATGTTTCTTTTTTTTACAGCCTCCTTTGCTAATTTATCCACCTTTTCATTCCCTAGAACACCAATGTGTGCTGGGACCCACAACAAAGTCACGTCACTGCCCCTCCTTGTCACTTGGCTTAATAGCAGTAGGATTTCATAAACTAAGTCAGGCCGCCTATGGGATGCACCAGACCCAATACTCTGGATTGCAGATAATGAGTCGCTACATATTAATACTTTGCATGGTTGCACCTGTTCCATCCACCGAACTGCTATCAAAATAGCATACAGTTCCACTGTATATACTGTCAAATAGTTATTTGTTCTTTTGTAAAGCTCAACATTCATCCCCTGGACTACCACAGCCGCCCCTGTTGTTTCAGCTACTGGGTCCTTTGATCCATCTGTGAAAATTAAGAGGTGTTCCCTGTATCTATTATCTATATGGCTATGATATTCTGTCTTTAGGTCTGAATTTTTGTTCCTCCTTTTTGCCTCCCATATCTCCAGATCAACTTTTGGGATGTTCAGTAACCATATTGGCACAGATGGCCACAATACTGCAGGGCAGAACTCTTTGTCCTCTACTCCCATGTCCCTTGCCACAACTCCTCCAACCCAGCCGAAGCTTCCAGACTGAGCCACCCCTCTCTCCCAGCATTCCTGTACTACCTGTTTTGTTGGGTGGTTCTCTCCATGACCCTTAAGGCTTAGCCAGTAATTAGCCATTAGTTGTCTGCGGCGCAGTCTCAATGGCATTTCCCCAGTTTCCACCTGTAGTGCACATACAGGTGACGTCCGCACACCCCCTATACAGACTCTTAGAGCTTCCGCTTGGACTTTGTCTAACTCGGACAACACTGACTTAGATGCTGACCCATAAACTATACTGCCATACTCTAGTCTGGATCTGATCAGTGATACATAAATACGTTTAAGAGATAATACATCTGCTCCCCACTCTAAACCTGCCAAGCATCTCATTACATTGATGGCTTTTTTGCATTTTTCAATTATTTTTGTAATGTGGACCCTCCATGTTAATCTGGAGTCAAAATGAACCCCCAGGAAATGGAAATCTTTTACTCTTTCCAAATTGTTGCCGTATAGTTTTAACTGGACATCCTCTTAAATTTTTTTCCTTGTGAAAACCATTGTCTTTGTCTTCTCTATAGAGAATTTAAAACCCCATTTCCCTCCCCACTCTTCCACCTGGGCTATCCCTTGCTGTACTTTTTCCACGATAAAATCTATATTCCTCCCCTTCTCCATAGGCTGCCATCATCTGCAAAGAGCGATCGCCCCATCTCTGGTTGAATGTTTGCAAATATATAATTGATCATGATTGAGAATAGGATCGGGCTTATCGCACTTCTCTGGGGAGTTCCATTCTCGACTACACATTTACTAGAGATGTCTGACCCTATTTTAACTTGGATACTTCTACCGTTGAGAAAATCCATTATCCAGTTAAAAATATTTCCTCCTACTCCCATTAAATGCAGCTTTATTAGAAGACCTTCTCTCCACAACATATCGTAAGCCTTCTCTACATCAAAAAATATGGTAACTACAGATTCTTTTTTGACTGTGCTTTCCTTATATCATCTTCCAAGCACAGAACTGGATCATTAGTACCTCTCCCTTTTCTAAAGCCACTCTGATAATTAGCCACTATACCTTTTTCTTCCATTAGATGCATTAATCTTTCATTTACCATTCTTTCCATCAGTTTACACATGTGTGCTGTTAAAGCTATAGGTCTATAATTTACTGGATTACTTGCATCTTTCCCTGGTTTTCTAATAGGCACAATGATTGCTTCCTTCCTCCTCTCCGGTATTCGCCCTTCTTCCCACACCTTGTTATATAGTGCAAGTATCTTTTGGAGTCCCTCCTCACTTAGATGCTTTATCATTATGTAACAAATATCATCCTTCCCTGGGGCTGAGTTCTTACACTTGGCCAGAGCTCTCTTTAGCTCCCCTAAATTAAATGGAATATTGTACATGTCCTCTGTGATACCTTTCCTTTGTAAGGCCTCAACATTTTCCTCTCTTGTTCTTTCCCTACCTCTTCTTCCTTCATCTGACAAGTTGTGGGAGCTGTGAACCCTACTAAAAGTGTTAACCATTAGTTCTGCTTTGTCTTTATTTGAGACTACAGTTTGATCTCCATTTGTTAGGATAGGATAACTCCACTCCCTTTTATCACCTTCCATTTTTTTAATCATCCCCCATATCTCCCCTACCTGTGTTGTGTTTCCAATTGAATCACAATACTTCCTCCTATATGCTCTTTTTGTTTGTCTTATAGTCCTCCTTACAATTGCCTGAGCCTGTTTGTAATTAATCATGTGTTGGTAGTTATGAGTTCTTTTTAATAATCTGAATGCTCTGTTTCTATTCACCACCGCCTCTTTACACTTATTGTCCCACCACGGCACAGCTTTCCTTTTTGATCTTCCTTTACTTTTAGGTATGGAAACTAATGCTGCTCTTTTGATACCTTCTGACAATTTATTCTCAAAGCTTTCTATATCTGTCTCTTCTTGTATCGGTTTTACATATCTATCACTTTCCTCCTTAAATTTCTCCCAATTAGCCTTTCCAAAAACCCATCGTCCACTTCTGTTTTCTTTACTCATAATTAAAGTAACATTTATTTTGCATAACACAGGATGATGATCACTTCCTATGGTACCCTTTTCATATACTTCCCAGTTACATTTAGCAGCAATCCTATTAGAAACAAGTGTAAGGTCCAACACAGACTCCTTCCCTGTCCTAACATCTACCCTGGTCTTCTTTCCATCATTTAGACATACTAGATTACCATCATTTAATAATTCCTCAATTACCTGTCCATTATTATCTGACTTTCCACTGCCCCATAATGTATTATGTGCGTTAAAGTCCCCACACCAAATAACATTAGATTTGCTCTGGCCTTCTACTTCCTGTAACTTACTGACCTCTAATCGCTTACATGGATTATAGTAATTTATTACCACTATTTTCCTCCTCTCAGACCACACTTCTATTACCACATATTCCTGTTCCTGCCCAATTCCTAATACCCTGTATGGTATCCCTTTTTTAATTAAAGTGGCACAACCCCCTCCTCCCCCATTACCCCTATCACATCTCACTGCAACATAATCATATAGAACAAAATCTAAACTTGGTTACAACCAGGTTTCCTGGATACATACGACATCTGGCTTTTCCTTCCTACTGTCTATGAATTGCTTAAAGTCTTGCCCATTGGCTAACAAGCTTCTTGCATTCCATTGTAGGATTAACATTAATATTATTAACCCACACATGTTGACTCTTGGCTCGCCTGGATACTGAGACCATCATGTATTTCCTCCCACTTCAATCCTGCCATGCCCAAGTGGTGGACTGCAGCCTTTACAATGATTTGGATCCTTTCTGTTTTGGATTTTACTTCTGCTGTCGCATTTATTACTCCTGCTATAAATATAACCAGGTTTTTCTTTTCTTTCCATATACTCTTTTCTTTTTCTTTTATTGTCTCCATTATGCCCACATCTTGCTCCCTCCTGATCCTTCTTTCATTCATCTGTTTTGTAGGGTCAGCCCTCTTTGCTGCCTCTGCATAGGAGACCTTTTCCTTCACTCTTATGTTTTGTACTTCAGCTTCGCGTTTCATCACCTCACAGCCCCAGTAAGCCACACTATGCTCTCCTCCACAATTACAGCACTTTGGTCAGACCCCCTCTCCACACTGACCATATTCATGGTCCCCACTACATCTTGCGCATTTCCTCGCCCCCTTGCACATTTTAGCTATATGCCCAAATTTCTGACATTTGAAGCACCTCATTGGTTTGGGTATGTACTCTCTTACACTATATCGCATGAATCCAAAATGGACCACTTTTGGAAGGGATTCTGTCTTGAATTCGACCAGGACTGACTCAGTTTCCTCTTTCTTTGCTCCTTTGGTCATTCTTTTGGCACTCATAATTAATTCACATCTCTTCCTGAGTTCCTGAACCAGTTCACTCATATTAACTTTGAGAGAGATAGATAACCCCTTTACACCCTGCCGTCCTCCGTTCTCCCACTCTCACTACTTTGATTATTTTGGTTTTGTCAATCTTGTTCATTTTCATTGCCTTTTCAACTTGAGCCTCACTGTTGCACCCTATTAGCATGTTTCCATCCTCCAGCACTCTTGCATACTTTACTTCCCCAACCTGGGCCCTGATTATTTTTGTCAGCTTCAATGGCTCTATCTTCTTTACTCCTCCTTCTCCTTCAAACCTCACCACTACATATAACGAAATTTCCTTTTCTGGTTCCTTGTCTTCACTCTCCGATCCACCAGTATTGTTTTTCCTTCTTTTACGGCTGTTCTTCCTGGGACTACCCCGTGCTCCCACGGTTTCCCACTCCTTCTCAATACTTTCTTCGTTATCCTCTCTTCCACTGGCCTCCATACCACTAGACCCACTCTCTCCCTGCTCTCCTATCATTTTGTAACAGCAGGGAATAGTGCCAGAGCACCGTTTACCGGACCTATACAGGCCGTCGGCCAATACCCCAATACAATATGCCCTCCTCGTCGCTCTCCCTCGTACCGTCCCCCGCCAGCTTCCCGTCCGCTCCCCTCCAGAACCCTGCCTCAGGCTCTGCTCGCTGGCCCGAGCGGTTGGATCCACCGCCCACAAGAGGCTTGGTGACGTCAACACACTGACTTGATTGGATAGCGACGATTGAAGGTCCCACCCACACTGGGCCTCAATGGCTGTTGTTGGTGGTGGTAACTGCTTTTAAAAGGCTGCACTGTAAAAAAAATGGCTGGTGTTGGTGGTGGTAACTGCTTTTAAATCGCTGCACTGGAAAAAAAAATGGCTGTTGTTGGTGGTGGTATCTGCTTTGAAATGCTGCATTGCAAAAAACATGTCTGTTGTTGGAGTTAACTTCTTTGAAAGGCTGCAATGCAAAAAATGGTTGTTGTTGGTTGTGGTAACTGCTTTTAAATGGCTGCACTGGAAAAAAATGGCTGTTGTTGGTGGTGGTAACTGCTTTGAAAGGCTCCATTGCAAAAAAAAAAATGGTTGTAGTTGGTGGTGTTAACTGCTTTGAAAGGCTGCTGCACTGCAAAAACAAATGGCTATTGTTGGTGGTGGTAACTGCTTTGAAAGGCTGCACGGCAAAAAAAAATGGCTGTTGTTGGTTGAAACTTGACACCTTCCTGTTTGCACGAATATTGATTTTAGATAAAACGCTATCACGTACAGCTGTGATTTTTGACCATCTTACTCAGTGCCTTGCCCCTCATCAGGTGCAGAGGATTCTTCCCATCAATTAAAAATAAAAGTGGTGTTAGTGTTAAAAAAAAATTTGAGAATCTCTCTACTGTCAATCATGCCATAAATGCCACGCCCCTTCCAGTTGGAGGGGGAGGGATTATAAAACCCGTAAGTGTGGGTGTGGCTCAGTCTCTGCAAGATGGGGGAGAGAGAGCTGTGAATCAACTGAACACATTGAATGTCTGCTGAACTGTGGGTGTGGTGTTTTGTGCGGTTTTATAGTGGTTTTATGGTGGTTTCACCCTGCTTGAAATTGCATGAAATTGCACTAGCATTTGGTGGCCTTGCACCCTGCTTGAATTGACATGAAACTGCACTTGAATTTGGTGGTCTTGCACCCTGCTTGAAATGGCATGAAACTGCACTTGAATTTGGTGGCCTTGCACCCTGCTTGAGTTGGCATGAAATTGCACTAGCATTTGGTGGCCCTGCACCCTGCTGGAAGTGGTATGAAACTGCACTTGAATTCGGTGGCCTTGCAGCCTGCTTGAAGTGGTCGGAAACTGCACTTGCATTCGGTGGCCTTGCACCCTGCTTGAAGTGGTCGGAAACTGCACCTGAATTTGATGGCCTTGCACCCTTCTTGAAGTGGTAATAAGCTGCACTTGAATTTGGTGGCTTTGCACCCTGCTTGAAATGGTCGGAAACTGCACTTGCATTCGGTGGCCTTGCACCCTGCTTGAAGTGGTCGGAAACTGCACCTGAATTTGGTTGCCTTACACCCTGCTTGAAGTGGAATTTCAAAGAATGGCCGTGAGGCAACTGTTAGTCCACTAGCCGTTAGTGAGCTGTCAGCACATCAGGCTTGAGTGACTCAGCTGCCACCTCAAGAATCCATTTGGCCCACAATGTCCATACTAACCAGTCCCTTCAGTACCCATACTGCATCGGGGGACCAGCCCTCCCGTGTGAACATGGGACCCAACGGGTCCCACTTAATCTAGTGCTATACTAAAACTCTCATCTTGTCCTCTTCCGGTTTGTGTTGTTTTTAAATTTGTGCTAAAATGATACCCTATATGGCTAGGATTTTGTGCCAACTTACCCACGGTTCTCCTCTGCTAAAATCACACCAAATTTTGTTCCGATTGGTGGGATATTACAAAAGGTATGAGGTTTTTTAAATCGTGAGATGAGCAGATTGGTCTGCTCGCCTGTAGATCGCCACGGAGGTGACGCCCCTTACGGCACCCGCTGTCAATCACCGGGGCGAGGAGAGTAAAGCCCCGGAGGCCAAGCGTGAGTCCATAGGCCGGGCGTGAGTCCATAGGCCGGGCGTGAGTCCATAGGCCGGGCGTGAGTCCAGAGCCCAGTTGTCAGGCGTGAGTCCAGTAGTCAGGCGTGAGGCCATGAATGAGTCAGTCAGTCAGTCCGGAAGCCGTAAGTGAGTCAGTCAGTCAGTCCAGAGGCTGTGGGTGAGTGAGTCTATGAGTGAGTGAGTCCAGAGTCGGTGTATGTGAGTGAATCCAGAGGCCGTGAGTGAGTGAGTCCAGAGGCCGTGAGTGAGTGAGTCAAAAGGCCGTGAGTGAGTAAATCCAGAGGCCGTGAGTGAGTGAGTCCAGAAGCCGTGAGCCAGTGAGTAGTGAGTCCAGGACCGTGTCAGTCGGTAGTGAGCCTAGAAGCAGTGAGTCAGTGAGTAGTGTTGGGGGTAGAGTGCTGTCATGGATAGAAAATTGTTTGGCAGACAGGAAACAAAGAGTACGGATTAACGGGTCCCTTTCAGAATGGCAGGCAAGTGGGGTACTCCAAAGACTTGTCGGTGAATTGTGTTTGGTAAGTTGTAAAATTGTCCCCAGTGTGTAGGATGGTGCTAGTGCACGGGGTGATCACTGGTCAGCGCGGACTCGGCGGGCCGAAGGGCCTGTTTCCGCGCTGTATCTCTAAAGTCTAAAAAGCCCCAAAGTCCTTAGTGCAACAAAGACGGTTCGTAGTTCTTAGTTCAGGTAGTGTTTGTAGTGTTCAAGAGGTCGATGGATGTTGGGTAGGAGCTGAAGAAGGGTCTCGACCCGAAACCTCACCCATTCCTTCTCTCCAGATGTGCTGCCTGTCCTGCTGAGTTACTCCAGCATTCTTCGGCCCACCAAGTCCGCACCGACTAGTGAGCCCTGCACACTACCACTATCCCACACACACTAGGGGCAATCTCCAATTACACCAAGCCAATTATCTTACGTCTTTGGAGTGTGGGAGGAAACCGGAGCACCCGGAGAAAACCCACATGGGTCATGAGGGAACGTACAAACTCCGTACAAACAGCACCCGTATCCAGGCTCGAACCCTGGATCTCTGGGTTACTGGCGCTGTAAGGCAGCAACTCTACCGCTGACTAAATGGTGTTGACAGGACTGAAGGTGAATGGGACAGTGGGCAGTAGTTGGGGGTGGTTAAGATAACTCGTTAATTTTCATGCAAATGATTTTCTTTACTGCAACAAATTACAGGATTTTATTTGCAGTTTGTGCATGCTCCATTATAACATTTTACATAACATTTTACAACAGTACAACTTGATTACTAAAACAAGGACAATTTCAATTCTTGATTTAAAAAAATGTATACAACAATGACCCTAATCATCCCATTCCACCCACTCATTACTCTTGACAACCAAATTTATTTCTGAAATATTGGTCATAAATTTGGTGCAAAAATGCTCCAAAATAAGACTCTGAATGCACCAGACAGCATCTAAAAAAGTGTTTTACCAGGTGAATCATGTCATGTAATTTTTAAACATCTCTTGGTACCAACGTATGATCTCCTCGCGGAATGCTTCCCAGGCGCAGGCGCTGAATCTCTGCAAAAGAGAAACATTTGGAATCACGCATCAGAGAATGAATAGATTTAGATTGAGTGAAATAATTGCCCGCGGGTCATTTATTGATACGATTCAACCGTCTCACCTCCCGATTAAGAAACTCGTCGAGATCCCTGAAGTAGTCGTGAATGGTCTTCCTTTTCTGTTGCTGGGCCACGGCGCCTGTGTTCCTCATACAGTCTTCCAGAACAGAGGTGTGCACATCCAGATGAAACTCGAGATTCGTCATACGTTTCTGGGACCATGTGACCGACGTCCGGTCCTTGTTGTAGATCCTGTTGAATTGACTCACCACTTGGTAGACAACACCGGCTATGTCCCGGGCCTGCACACAACACAGAACGACATCAGTGTGGCCATGAACCAGCGAGAACGGCCGGGACCGGACAATATCACACTCATTTCCAAATCGAATAGTGATCAATAGATGTCATAGAGCCAGAGAGCCATAGTGTGATACAGTGTGGTAGATACTGCGGGGTGGGAGATTACAACCTTCACGTGGTCCGCCACGTTTCAACGAATGCAATAAACCTGGCGTACACAATCAAATAAGTTCAAATAGAACAAGTTGTCCTTCAACTTAAGGCTGTGCACACCATACGCAAGAAGAAGCAGTAGAAACTGCATACAGATGTGTATGTAGGAACTACAAGTGCTGGTTTACACCTACTATAGAAAGATGGAGTAACTCAGCGGGCCAGGCAGCATCTCCGGATGGAAGGGTTGGGTGACGTTTCGGGTCGAGACCCTTTTTCAGAATGAGGCAGCAGGGGAGAGGGAGATACAAAGATAAGGAAGAGTAAGGTGTGAAAACGAGACATCAAGGGGGATAAAGCTCAAGGAAAATGTAGAAAAGATCATTGTTAGCTAGAAGTTGACAACGAAGCATACAGTGATAACATCTAATCTGGGAACAGTCAGAGTGATCGGAGATCTAGGAAGGGAGAAGGATCGAGGGAGAGGGTTTACTTGAAGTTAGAGAATAATCAATAGATAATGCATGTTTGCAAAAGTTGTCTTGAAAACCTTGTATCATATTTCTGTTGGCATATTTACGGCGTCAACACTTCGGTGAGATCAGTTTGAAGAACTTCTTCCGACGCGTCAGATTCTATCTGAAGAATGGTCTCGACCCGAAACGTCACCCATTCCTTCTCTCCAGAGATGCTGCCTGTCCCGCTGAGTTACTGCAGTATTTTGTGATCTACCTTCGGTTTAAACCAGAATCTGCAGTTCTTTCCCACACAACTAATTGTTTACTTTATGTAGGAAAGACTGCAGATGCTGGGGAAACATCTCAGGGGAATAGTCAGCTCTGGACAGTTGACTGGCGTCTACTCCATCTACCTTTTGTCCAGTGATGCTGCCTGACCCACTGAGATACTCCAGCATTGTGTGTCATGTTCTACCTTAGCAGACTAACTCCATCAATCAAATGATATGAAATCGTTCTTCCCAGAACTGCTGCGTTTGTTGAAACCCCAGTAGTTGTGGGTATGTATTAAAAATGGGCAAAATAATGTGATTATACTTAAAGCACCGCGTCCCTGATTAAATTTACATGC
This sequence comes from Amblyraja radiata, assembly GCF_010909765.2. Lineage (NCBI taxonomy): Eukaryota > Metazoa > Chordata > Chondrichthyes > Rajiformes > Rajidae > Amblyraja > Amblyraja radiata. The sequence continues at coordinate 33,474,790 of NC_045971.1, read as the reverse complement.
AACCCGTACATTTATTGTCCCCGGGAACATTCGCGGATACATTAAATGACGCGTATAAATGCACACTCACCTGTCCTCTCTCCGTGAGATCGGTCAAGCTCAATGAATTGAATTCCCATTGTTTCCTTTCAGTTGCGCACCACGGGGGGTCGCGGGGTCCCTACAACAGGGGAAGGGGGTCAAGTCCGGCTCCAGCACATAATTCACACTCACAGCAACATTATCTCTAACAACATTGTTGTTATCGAGTAACCTTTTGGGTTACAACGGACTATTTGAACGCACGCGGCCTTTTACCCCCTTCCTTCCCCTCCTCTCATCCGACATGAGGCGGTACATCTCTGCATGCGGGTTATTAACCGCGTATCCCACACACCGCGTGTTCTCCGCTACAGTAGACAAACGAGACGCAGTTTGGGTGACCGCTCTGCTGAACCATCAGTTCAATCGGCGTGGGAAATGGAGCTGACTGGCGTCTACTCCATCTACCCACCCCTTCAGCGAGGCTCGCCAATCACTGCGACAATCACAAATACACTGCGACAATCCTGTCCCGCCCTGGTTCTCCGACTAGTTTCACTGTCTTTCTAATTAATTTTACTGATTGTATGCCTCGCTGTCACCTTTCCCTCAGCCTACAATGAACCATTCTAAACTCCTTGGTCAGCATCTTCCATATCAGTTTCATTCTCCCCTAACTCTTAGTCTGAAGAAAGGTCTGGACCCGAAACGTCACCCATTCCTTCTCTCCCGAGATGTTGCCTGTCCCGCTGAGTTACTTCAGCTTTTACTGTCCGGCCACTACTCTCTGATCATATCCCCTTTCTCTGCAGCTGGAGTCTCGCTTCATTGCAAACCTTCTCATCTGTGTGGAGGTCGTCGAGCTGAAACTCTTCATAACTTTTTTATTATGTCACCGATCGGAACAAAACTTGTTGTCTTGGAGCAGGGCAGTTGGCGAAAAATCCTAGCGATATAGGGTAGCGTTTTAGCGCAAATTTACTTACAACGCAGACCGGAAGTGGTCAAGATGAAAGTCTTGGTAATTACATATGTTTATTGGCATCACAGCTGAATGTGAGAACAGATGCTGCTGTTAGGACATTTCAATGCCATATGACTCGGTCTAAGTCAGCCTGGAGTGTTCAGGCCATTTCATGGGGTTCGGTCATTGGGGACGGTGCCTCAAGTTCCTTTGGCTGTGAACTGTTGCAAACCACTCCACGCCATGGGATACCCTGCACATGAGGGGGTCTCAAAATCATTTGGCGTCAAGTGGCCACAGTAGGAAAGTGCAACCTTGGGACTGTCACTGTGATGCTGAAAGTACCAGCTGTCTCTAGTAGGACTCAGGACAGGCATCTGCATTTATCTTCTTCATATCAGAGTAGATAACCTCACACTGCCTACATTTAACGCTATTTGTCCAGTTCATGCCACACAGGTAGCCTATCAATATCCCTCCATACAGGCACACTCCTCATAAAGTGTAGGAAAGCACTGCAGATGTTGGATTACACCCAAGATAGACACAAACATTTGGAGTAACCCAGCAAGTCAGGCGGCATCCCTGGAGAAAAGGAATAGGTGAAGTTTTGGGTCGAGATCCTTCTTCAGACCACTCACAACTCGCTTTCCTTTCTGCTTTATATCCTGACTACAACACCCTTGATCCCCTCCTTCATCCAAGTTGCCAATATTAGCTGTAAGTATTTGAGGCCCAGGCAGTGATCTATGGGGTAACCCACATAAATCTGAAAAAGGAATGGGTCAAGATCACATTAAAGTCACCATTTCAAACAGATCCGTCAGAGGCTCCCAAGACATCTTGCTAAGTATCTCACTAATGTCACAGCCTAGAGTCGGGGTCCCGGGTAACAGGACCAACACAATCCAGCATCCCCAAAGTCTAAGAAGGTTCATGTTCCAGAAAGCCAGATGAAAGTGACGATCTGAGGAAGAAGAGCAATAACACATATGAGCAATCAGCGCCCAAAAAAGACAATGTAATAGTCCATTGTGAATTAAACAACTCTTACCTGTAAGATGTATTTCTGGTAAGAACGTCTGTATAGACTGAAGTCTAGGGCAGATGGGCATGCCGAATATAAATGGTCCATCATTTGCATTGTAATAGTGACACGTCGACACTGACATTTTCGGAGCCATATTCGTTTACTAAGTGCTAGGAATTTACTGGTGAATTAACAATGATTAACACAACGGCGGTGCAACTGGTGCCTGCGATTTCGCTTTGAGCCCGGAGTTCTTCAGTCACATTGGTGGACAGTGAAGCTCGGAACTGGGAAATTACCTGACCGCTTCTGAACCAATAGCGAACTTGTAATAGAGCGGGCACAATTACAAGTCCTGAAGGAGCAGTTTGTCCATGAGGGAGAGAAAGGTGGAGGAGGGAAGTTTGCAGATTGGTATGAGTCAAGCCAGTTATGGGGTGCCAATGATTTGGAGACGCGGGTAGATTTAGGAGGAAAGCTTGTTGTTACTATTAGTTTGAGGCCTGATATAGTGTTATGGTCAGTTCGTCAGCGGATAGTGTAATTTATAGAACTTATACAACTTGGAGAACTTGGTGGATGAGGCATATGAAAAGGAAAAGGTTTAGATATGTAGAGTTGGCAGCAGAGGTTCAGCAGTGAGGATGGAGAGCAAGTGCACGTCCTGTATAGTTGGGGTGTAGAGGTTTCATAGCAAGATCAATCATGTTGCTATTTGAATTCTTAAGAATTCGTGGACAGATTTTGTGTCAGGCTGTAAAGCAATGTCAGCGGCAGCAGAGCAAGGCAGTAGGTGGATTTGGTGGAGAATAAATAGTGTCAGTTGGGGATAGAAAGGAAACATATGACATGCAGTATGTGTATTTCTTTGTAATTGTACAAAGGGGCCTGGGGTCTGAGGGCACGAGATCAAGGGGTTGGACTAATGGAGAACGCTGCTGAACACAACATTCCTGCTCCTATTTATAGAGGAATCAGGGCCAAAAAACGCAGAGAGCTGCCATGCCAAACACTGGCTACATAGAGACATAGAAAATAGGTGCAGGAGGCCATCCGGCCCTTCGATCCAGCATCGCCATTCATTGCGATCATGGCTGATCGTCCCCAATCAATAACCCATGCCTGCCGTCTCCCCATATCCCTTGATTCCACTAGCCCGTAGAGCTCTAATTCTCTCTTAAATCCATCCAGTGATTTGGCCTCCACTGCCCTCTGTGGCAGGGAATTCCACAAATCTACAACTCTCTGGATGAAAAAGTTTATTCTCACCTCAGTCTTAAATGGCATCCCCTTTATTCTAGGATTGTGGCCCCTGGTTCTGGACTCGCCCAACTTTGGGAACATTTTTCCTGCACCCAGCTTGTTCAGTCCTTTTATAAGTCTGCATAAGATACCCCCTCATCCTTCTAAACGCCAGTGAATACAAGCCTAGTCTTTTCAATCTTTCCTCATATGACAGTCCCGCCATCCCAGGGATCAATCTCGTGAACCTACGCTGCACGGCCTCAATCACAAGGATGTCCTTCCTCAAATTAAGAGACCAAAACTGTACGCAATACTCCAGATGTGGTCTTACCAGAACCCTATACAACTGCAGAAGAACCTCTCTGCCCCTATACTGAAATCCTCTTGTTATGAAGGTCAACATTCCATTAGCTTTCTTCACTGCCTGCTGTACCTGCATGCCAACTTTCAGTTACCGGTGTACAAGGACACCCAGGTCTCGCTGTACCTCCCCCTTACCTAACCTAACCCCATTGAGATAATAATCTGCCCCCTTGTTTTTGCCACTGAAGTGGATAACCTCACATTTATCTATATTATACTGCATCTGCCACACATCTGCCCACTCACTCAACATGTCCAGGTCACCCTGCAACCTCCAAACATCCTCTTCACATTTCACACTGCCACCCAGCTTTGTGTCATCCGCAAACTTGCTAATGTTGCTCCTAATTCCCTCTTTCAAATCATTTAATATATATGGTAAACAGTTGCGGCCCCAACACTGATCCTTGCTGCACTCCATTCGCCAATGCCTTCCATTCTGAAAAGGACCCGTTCACTCCTATTCTTTGCGTTGTCTCTGCCAACCAATTTTCTATCCACGTCAACACTCTACCCCCAATATCACGTGCTCTAATTTGAGTCACCAGTCTCCCGTGCGGAACTTATCAAAGGCTTTCTGAAAGTCTAGATATACTACATCCACTGGCTCGCCTTCATCCATTTTACTTGTCACATCCTCAAGAAATTCCAGAAGATTAGTCCAGCATGATTTCTCTTTCATAAATCCATGTTGACTTGGATTAATCCTTTTACTGCTATCCATATTCCCCATTATTACCTCTTTAATAATTGACTCCACCATCATTCCCACCACCAAAGTCAGGCTAACTCGTCTGTAATTCCCCGTTTTCTCTCTCGCTCCTTTCTTGGAAAGTGGGATAACATTAGCTATCCTCCACTCCACAGGAACTGACCCTGTATCTATTGAACATTGGAAAATGATCACCAACGTGTCCACTATTTCTAGAGCCACCTCCCTAAGGACCCTGGGATGCAGTCCATCAGGCCCCGGGGATTTATCATCCTTCATTCCCTTTAGCCTACCCAATACTATCTCTTGCCTAATGAAAATTTATTTCAGTTCCTTGACCCCCTTAGATCCTCTGTCCTCCAGTTCTGGGAGATTGTTTGTGTCTTCCTTGGTGAAGACAGATCCGAAGTACCTGTTCAACTCTTCTGCCATTTCCTTGTTCCCCATAATAATTTCACCCCGTGTCTGCCTTCAAGGGACCCGCATTTGACTTTGCTACTCTTTGTCCTTTAACATATCTAAAGAAGCTTTTACAGTCCTTCTTTATATTTCTGACCAGCTTCCCTTCATACTTCACCTGCTGCAGCTTAACCCCAAATAGTAGCCCGGATGTAGGGTGTCTGTTGATAACACCAATTAGTGTCTTCTTGCCTTTGCAATTCCTCAACTCAATCCACAGTGACTCGACCTCGTCAGTCCATATGTCTTCCCTCGCAAGGGACTGAATTCCATTCCTCACCAGAAGAGCTACCCCCCCTCCTCTGCGCACCTGGCTGTCCTTGCCATACGATGTATAACCCTGAATATTAAGTTCCCAGACCCGATACTCCTGCAGCCATGTCTTGGTAATCCCCACAATGTCATATCTACCAACCTCTATCTGAGCCTCAAGCTCATCTACTTTACTTCTTATACTTCGCGCATTCAAATAAAGTACTTTTAATTCCTTACGCATCTCACCATTCACATCGATCCCTACTACACTTGGCCATACACTCCTATCACTTTGTGTGCTTTCTTTCCCATACATTCTGGAGCTATTAACTATTCCTTTACTCTCTTTCCCTTTAACTCCGTCCTTGACTATCCCATTTGACCCCCCCTCCCCCCTCTCCCTATTTAGTTTAAAACCACCTGTGTCACAGTGGCAAACCTGCCTGCCAGAATGCCGGTCCCCCAACTGTTAAGATGCAATCCGCCCCGTTTGTACAGATCCCCCTTACTCCAAAACAGATCCCAGTGGTCCAAGAATCTAAATCCCTGCCCCCTACGCCAGTTCCGCAGCCACACATTCATGTCCTGTATCTCCCTGTTCCTGCTCTCGCCAGCACAAGGAACTGGAAGTAAACCGGAGATAACCACCCTGAAGGTCCTGCTTGTCAGCACTTTTCCAAGCTCTCTAAAGTCACGCTTGAGAATATTCATTGCCTTCTTTCTGACATCGTTTGTGCCAACATGCACTACAACCTCCGGCTGTTCTCCGTCGCCCTTGAGGATTGTCTGCACTCTGTCCATGACATCCTGGATCCTGGCACCCAGGAGGCAGCACACCATCCTCGAATCCCGTCTGTTGCCGCAGAAACCCCTGTCCGTACCTCTCATAATGGAGTCTCCAACCACCACTGTGTTGCCTGACATCGGCCTCCTTGGTTTTGGCTCAGCAGCACTTATTGCATTGCAAGCCAGTGCGCCGCTCAGCGCATCAACGACTTCTGTCCCAACAGCTTTTATATGGGTGAGCCTGTTCACAAGTTGTACAACACCCGGGGACCTCTGCATTCCATGTTTACTTCCGTTTCTCGCTGTCACCCACCTTCCCTCTTCAGTAGCTTTGGTGTAAGAATCATGCTGTAAGACTCATCGAGGAACGACTCAGCCTCTCTGACGAACCTGAGGCCATCCATTTGTTTCTCCAGTTCCCCAACACGGTCCTTCCGGAGCTGTACCTGGATGCACTTCTCACACTTGTAGCAGCCAGAGGCACCAGCGGTGTCCTTGACCTCCCACATACTGCAATCATCGCACTGAATCAGCTTGCCTGACATCTCCTTGTTTCATCTCTCCCTCTGCAGCGATTTGCGTAGCCTCCTCCCCTCAGCCTCCTTGCCGAATTCCTCAGTTTTAAACTGTTTTCCCCCTCTGACTCACTTCTCACTCTCCCCCCACAAGGGCTGGAGCCAATCAGTGCTTTTTCCTGCTTCCCTTTGCTGCTGTGTCTTCAAAATCCATGGAAGCTCTGAGGTTCTGATTCCGGGATCAGCTCTGGTCTCGTATCAGGAGGGATGTCAAGAGTTCATTGGGGAGCCAGAATGGGTGAGCAGTGAAAGGTCTCAGTCATGTGTAGACACTCGGGCTATTCGTTGCAGGGGAGGGGAGTAGGAGACTGAGAGCATGTTCACAATCCTGTGTGGAACAAATAAGGAGAAGTTGTTCCAAGAGATGTACAACATGGACTTCGGGTGATCACACCAGAGGCAACGGCAGTGAGTGGTGATACAGCGCTTCAGGAGACCATTGACAAAGAGGGCTGGGCCTAGCACTGAAGAGGAAACCATGTAAAAGTCTGGGAGGAAGGGCAGGGCAATAGGGGAGATAGACACAAAATGTTGGAGTAACTCAGTAAGGCAGCATCTCTGGAGAAAATGTATGGGTGACGAATTGTTTCGGGTCGGGATCCTTCTTCAGAGAAGCTGCCTGATCCAGTGATTAACCCAGGCATTTTGTTTCTGTTTTCAGTATAAACCAGTATCTGTAGTTCCTTCCTATGCAAGGTAAAAGGGGACCTAGGAGGGTGCTGGTTCAAAGAGACGGGCTAGACTCAATGGGCCAAATGTCGCCACCCACTGCACCCATCGACTCCAGCAGTAGTATTGGTGCAAACTCCACACCTCCCTGCATGCCAACATCTCCAACGCAACACAACCCCTTTTGCCCAACACCACCCTCCCACCCCAACACCCCTCTCTTCCCCACCCCCACCCACCATGGCATACCCCCCCCACCCGGGGCACTCTGCCTTCCCTCGGGTCATGGGGTACTATGTGTGCCACAGCATCTCCGTGGCCCTGAGCCCCGTTCCCGGGGCAGTCCCGCCACCACCCCGGAAACACAGTGATAAATGGAGCGGGCGCGGATGCCTCGTAACCAGTACCTCTGTGACCTGTCGCTCGAATCTCCCGGTAACTTGTCCCCCTGATACCTGGTACCCGGTGAACAGTGACCCACGTAGGTGGGGGATATATCTATATAGGCCCTACATTATCTTAAAAATACTTCAAACACAAAACATTGAAATCATACTTCTTCAATGCACTAAAACATGATTTTTATACATCAAATTTCAAAACGTCCCTCGTGTGGGACCCCCTCCCACACCCTCCCCCCATTTGGTCCCGCTGCTCCCTTGCCGGGTACCCCTGAGACCAGTGATCAGTGATCGCTCAGCTCCCCCACTTTCAAAAATGCTCCGTGGCCACTGAAGTGTATGGCATCCCAGAAGCTTTCATCAATATCTTCAAGAACATTTAGGAAGGATCCGGTTGTTGCGTCAAGGTTGATTCAGGAAACAGAATTCTTTGACATTGTCACAAGGGTTAGACAAGGTTGCCTTCTATCCCCATCTCTGTTTATTGTCACGATCGACTATGTCATGCGGAAGACAATAAACAAACCTAACTCTGGAATACCATGGAGAACAGGTAGAGACACCTTGCAGACCTACATTTCGCAGATGACACTACACTACGAGGCACATCCTTCAAGAGATGACAACCGTTCTGGAGGAGAATGCATCAAAGGTTAGATTAAAGATCAGCTGCTGGAAGACTAAGACCATGCAGACTGGATACCAGCAGCCAATATGATTATTGCTTGTTTCTAATCTCCCCCCCCCCCCCCCCCAGTGTCTAGTTTCAGTAAAAACACTGGATCAAGCACTTGAATCAACTAAATTTTATTTTACCAAAAGTGTGTCATAGATCACACACTGTGCCAATCCCACCGCGGGTTCGATCCTGTGTCTATCTATTCAAGCCCTCTCGGCCTCTCGCAGACAGAGACACTCCAGAAGGGTACATGGTCCAGAACGCTCTTCCAGAAGATCGACCCTGAGCCTCGTGTACAAAGACTTTTATATGCCCCATGAACTCGAGGGCCGAAGCACACGGGGGTTGTCTCTTAATCACCCAATTACAAATATCGATTAACACCATACATAACAGGCATTTCTTTAACTCAATGATACAACAGTTCAATATATTGTATTCACAATGGACTTCGAGATGAAGTCAACTTGGAAACATTTACCCTGATTAACAAAGATCTCAGACAAGGCTCAACACCCCATCCAATCAACACTTAGAAGAGTCAGATTCTGCAACATTATTTACAAGCTATTTACAAGGTGTATGTCTGGTTTGCAACCATCCAATCCATTCTACGCATTTAGCACCAGATTGACAGGGTTTGCAAGGTTTCCCATTCTTTGCTTGTAAATTGTATCTAAGTTCCAGACTCCCTGGCACCTCTCGCAGCCTGTCTCATCTCTGCAGAGAGCAATTCCAATTTGACCAAATCTCCCAGTAAACCCTGAAACTTAACCCCATTTTGAAGTCCTGACTGGTTCAATGTAGCCAGGATTAACATTCCTTCCTTTTATCATATGATAACCCATAATTATGAGAAGCAAAGTGGCTCAGTAATCAGATAACCAGATATACACATGTGTGCTTTACATTTCCCATCCATCAGTAACACCAGATGATGTTGTTTCTTCTCAGAATCCTGTAAAGTATCCCGAGTTTTCATGGGTATGACTTCACAAATCCTGTCTGAGGAGTCTTCGCTTCCCTAGTTTTCGTGGGCGCAAATTCCCTCCATCTGTGATCCTTCCCAGTCTTCCACCACCTTCCACAGTTAAACCTAAACCCTAGAAAAAATCCTAAGAAGCATGGGACAAAGCAAGTTACCATCATGCACTCGTGCTCTCCCACACATTCGCTGGTCCGATTTCACTTCAACCTAGCCCTATTCTATTATCTATTGAACCTAATATGTTGTATTCCTATTCCATAACCTACTCTTTATTATTCTAGGATCGACATTGGTTAGTCTAGTTTTTGGTTTTTAGTTTGTGTTTTGGGGGGGTGGGGGGTTGAAACGAGGTTTGCAGTCTCTCCCTGCGGGGGAATTCGACTTTTTTGTCGTATTCCCCTTCTCTGTCTCCATCTGCGCTGAGGCCTAATGGAGCTGATGACCTCGAGGCTCCGGAGTCAGAGCCCGTCAGGACTCGCCCTGAGCTCGCTCCCGTGAGGGTGGTCCGGCTCAGGGCTGGAACAGTGCTCCCGTGAGAGGCTGTGGCGCTCTCGTGAGGGCGGATAGCACAAGGGTGGAACGAGGCTCCGGTCGGAGCGGCCGAGCTCGGGGAGGTGCGGCGCTCGCAGCCCGAGGGAGGTTCGGCGCCCATGTCGGGGCGGCCCGGCCCGAGGGAGGAGCGACGCCCAAGTCGGGGCGGCCCGGCTGGAGGGAGAAGCGACGCCCAAGTCGGGGCAGCCCGGCCAGAGGGAGAAGCGACGCCCAAGTCGGGGCGGCCTGGCCAGAGGGAGAAGCGACGCCCAAGTCGGGGCGGCCGGGCCGGGGGGAGAAGCGACGCCCAAGTCGGGGCGGCCTGGCCCGGGGAAGAAGCGACGCCCATGTCGGGGCGGCCCGGCCCGGGGGAGGTTCGGCGCCCATGTCGGGGGCGGCCCAGCCCGTGGCTGAAGACGGCACAATAGTCACGTGAGGGTGGCTGGGACGGTGTTCTGGTGGTGGTGGCCTGAGTCCGGGGTTCGGCCACGGGCCAGCGGCTGCGTCTGCAGGACTTGTGGGCGGCAGCTTCGACCACCCCGGGCCGCGGTGTTTGAGCCGCGGGACTGATTTATAACATCGCCCGGGGGGTATCGCCTCAGCGCAGAGGGAGAAGAGGAGGGAAGAGACTGCAGACCTAAGACTTTTGCCTCCATCACAGTGAGGAGATGCTGGGTCGACTCACTGTGGTGGATGTTAATATGTGTTTATTGTTGTTTTTATTGTATTATATGTATGACTGCTGCAATTTCGTTCAGACTTCGGTCTGAATGACAATAAAGGCATATCTATCTATCTAAATCTCCTTCATCATCATCACATGGTGTTCTACTATGTATGTCTGATGACAGGAATTCATATACATTTCAGCTGGATTCAGTCCAGATTCCCCTAAAGGCATGACTTTAATTTGAAGCAAACCATAATGAATGTTCCAATTTAACCAAATTCAGTCTCAGCCTTCAATTTACCATTCCGAATCTCAATGCCCATTTCTTCTTCTTCATTCCACAGCATTGTAGCCGATTATACAATTCCATTCCAAATCCTGTGGAATTCCCAGATGTTCAAATTTAAACAATCAATTTCTTATTATTACTAATTTCATCCTAGATCTAATCAAAAATGCTAAATCCAGGGACAATTTATTTCCAACATGATAATATAAGCCTCTTTACCATCAAGGTTTAAACAATTCAAATCCATCGAGTGAATACACATCGGCTCTGCTATTCCCGATACAATTCAAGTTTCCCCCTGCAGTTATTCAAGTCTGGCTTCCATTTTCCCTTATTTATGTACTTTTCACTATGATAACTAGTCACTATGTAATTCTCCACTATGTTGGTTCTTTATTGTATTAGGTCTTATTATGTTAGCATTTACTATGTTGGCTTTGGTCTCTGTCTAGGGGTTATCACTTTTATTCTATTGGCTTTGTTGTCTTTTATATTATTTTATTGGCCTCGTTGTCCAGGGGTTCTTGTTCAAAGTAGCTCTTCTTGATGGTTTGTATTGATCATCCGAGGGGAATGTATACATTTTCGATCTACCTCATCATTTAATAATATAACCTAGCGTTCCCAGGGTATGTCTTAATTTCCGATATTGTTTAATGTCTGTCCCTTTCTTAATGATAACCATATGGTCCAGTCCTGTCACGGACTATTTCTTGTGGGTGAGACAAAAGAAGTATGCTAAATTAACAGCCGATTCTTCAATAAATGTAAGACTGTATCCCATAAGCCCTCTTTGAATTAATTTACTTATAAATGAATTTTGGCGCAAAGTGAGTATTTTGCCCCGAATCACAGAGGAATTCCTTTTTGTTCCGATTCAATTCCCTAGAGAAGACATCCCAATAGTCATTACTAGACTTAGTGGGACCTGTTGGGTCCCATGTTCACACTGGAGGGCTGGTCCCCCAACGCAATATTCCACCTCTCCAACAATTCCAATATTGTTGGCCAGTGGGGGAGGAGGGGGGGTGGGGGGGGGCATTCTGGAGCGCTAGTATGGGTCTTGTGGGTTGAAGCGACTGGTTTCCAGAGGGCTAGCATGGTCATTGTGGGCAGAATTGATTCTTGGGCTGGCAGCTCAGACATTCAGGCCTGGTGTGCTGGCAGCTCACTCACTGCTCAGTGCAGTTTCCTGCCAATTCAAGCAGGGTGCAATGTCACAAAATTCAAGTGCAGTTTCCTGCCACTTCAAGCATGGTGCAAGGCCACCAAACTCAAATGCTGTTTCCTGCCACTTCAAGCAGGGTGCAAGGCCATCAAACACAAGTGCTATTTCCTGCCACTTCAAGCAGGGTGCAAGGCCAACAAACTCAAGTGCATTTTACTGCAACTTCAAGCAGGGTGCAAGGCCACCAACTCAAGTTCAGTTTCCTGCCACTTCAAGCAGGCTGCAAGGCCACCAAACTCAAATGTAGTTTCATACCACTACAAGCAGGGTGTAAGGCCACCAAATTAAAATGCAGTTTCATGCTACTTCAAGCAGGGTATCATGCCACCAAATTCAAGTGCAGTTTGATACCATTTCAAGCTGGATGCAAGGTCACCAAATTCAAGTGTAGTTTCATACCATTTAAAGCAGGGTGCAAGGCCACCAAATTCAAATGCCGTTTCATACCATTTCAAGCAGGGTGCAAGGCCACCAAATTCAAATGCCATTTCATACCATTTCAAGCAGGGTGCAAGGCCACCAAATTCAAACTCAATATACAGCACAAACAGGAACTGGTCAAGATTAGACTTTTAATTATATAGATTTTCAAACCAAGCATTTTCCATTTTCAAACCAAGCACATTTTCAAACCAACCACATTTTCATTTTCAAACTTCATTTACAAACCACATTTTCATTTTCAAACTTCATTTTCAAAGCACATTAAGGGCACTCACAGGTCAGCAAATCCACACTCACAGTTTAATAGGCATGTGTTCAGTGTTCAGTGTTATTCACAGCTCAGACTGAGAGTTGTGACCTCTCGCTCCCCCATCTTGCAGAGACTAAGGCACGTCCACGCTTCTGGGTTTTATAGTGCCTCCCTCTCCCACTGGAAGGGGCTTGGCCTTCATGGCGTGATAGACAGGAGAGAGAATCTCAACATTTTTAAAACATTAATAAGTCTTATATTTTTCATTGATGGGAAAAATCCTCTGGCCCTGACAGCTGAAGGGGTACTCTTTGTAAAATGGCCAAAAATCACAGCCATAAGTGGTAGCATTTTTTCTAAAATCAATATACAGTGCAAACAGGAAGTGGTCAAGTTTAGACTTTTAATTATATAGATAAGTTGTCAGGGTTCCTGCTTTTTAGAGAGGTGTGGAGTGTTTATTTATTCTCCTTCTTTTTATCCTTCTAGTAGCCAGGTGATCTGAAGTTAGGCATTAGGGTAGGTCCATTCTTTCTCCTATCTAATGATGGTGTCTGTTGCTAGGGAGTGGTGATTGCTGGCCTTCCCAAGTGTCTTATAGGGACATGACATGGTCAATTCTTCCCGGCTGGTCGCCCTTTCTCGCCCTTCCGTTGTTTACCTCCCATTCTTAGAGGTCTTTGTGTTCTTTTTATTTCACTCCCCAGACAGTCTTTTGTTGACCCACTGTCCTGCAAGCACAAAACTCAGCAATATATTAATGCAATATCTTCATTTCCCCACTCCAATTCTTCCTGTGCAGTAAGTTTGTTTTCTTCAATCCAGCTATGTTCTGCTTTCTTGCTGAACACTCTCTACTCCAGTAACCTGATTGGGTGCAGTTGAAACAAGCTCCTTGATTTATAATCGTCTTTGGTCTAAGGGGGTTTCTGGGATAATCATGAGAGGGCTTTTAATGTTCTTCCATTAAATTTCCAGTTTTTACTCTAATAGTATATCCAATCTGCTCATTCTGGTAGATTACTAAAGTGGGATCTAGAGTAGGGGTCATGTCTTCACGCCCACAATTCCAATGTGGGTAGGTGGGTCAGGACTGAAAGAATGGCTTAGATTGAGTACGTGCCCTGAGACTTTTTGATTCTTGATACTCAGACCATCTCTCTCTGTGGTTTCTTGGGTCCCATTGTCTCTTAGAATAAGGGACCTCCCATAACTCCTTGGATTTCGAATGTGTCTATATTTTCTAGGATCTTCGTAATCCTGGAAATCCCTTCTCTGACCCCTCTCTTTCATCCGTTCCTTCGTGGGACAGGCCCAACTCCAATGTCCCATCCCTCCACATGTATAGCATTGGTTAGGCAGCATTGGGGGTCTTATTCTACCCCTGGGTTCCATTGAAATGGGCTCAAGATTGGGAGTATAATGGTGATAATAGTCTGAGTTGTCTGGGACCCTAATTTCTTCCAATCCGTAATTTGCAGGCACTCTGGGAATCCATGGGTCATAATTAGATGTTGGTAATTCTTCCATTGCTGTGCGTTCACTTTCCCTCTGGGTGACAGGATAATTCTCCTGGTTTCTACTCTCTTTCCAATAATATCTCACAGCTCTGGTTATTTGACTGGCTCGGCTCTCAGACCAGTTCCTGCTATTAGTTCTGATTAAATTTGCTATTCTAGTGGGTAGACAACTCAAGACCGCACATTATTAAGCGGAACTTGCTACATTCTGATGGTCCGAATCACCTTAGTGTTCTATATATAATTTTGAAAAGCGATCCAGGAATTTGTCTGCTCCTTCACCCTTTTCTGGTCTTAATTCCAGGACTCGACTTAAATTTCCTGATTCCTCAAACGTTTTTGCAAGGGGTGTTAAAACAGCCTTTTCCCATGCACTGTCATCCATTATTGCACCTGCCAATTTTTCATAAATAGGATGGCCTAGGGCTACCAAAAATCCAGTGTTCTCAGCTGGAGTGATTATCTGTTGTATGGTCTCCCACAAGTCCCGTGAGGCTGCATGGTATACACTCACGGTGGTTCGCAAATACTCTATAAACGAAGCAGTGGACTACTTCGGGTCAGGGATTCTGTTTAGTACAGCTATTATTTCATGGGATTTCCACGGCATATGGGCGTCTGTAACGCGGAGATTATTCATACCCACTGCGCTGGCCAAATCTGCAATACCTATTCCTTCCCTTACTCGTAACTGCCTATAGGATACCTGTCCAAGTAATAAGCTTTTGGTTATGTCAAAGTCTATTTTGGTATCTAGAATCACTGTCTGCCTCTTCGATAAATCTTTCGGTTCACTAGGGGTTTCCCAATACTGCCCAAATAAGTAATTCCTTTCCACCCGAGTGATCTGCCTAGGTTGTGGCTCAGAGAAATACTCTGGTGGTTGCACTAGATCTAATGTACCTTCCTTTACTTTAAACACCGGAGCTAACCTTTTCGTTCTACTCTGGGTGCCATAAGCTACTGGACAATCTGTCAGAGATGGCATGGAAAAGATCGAAGGACCTGGTACTTCAGTATCTGCTGTTGGTGAAACCTGTTCAGGTGTAGAGTCTGCCGGAGTTGTTATAGATTTTGCAGATCTAACATATTTATTACGGATACAAGTCATACATGGTGTTAACGAAGCCTGGGGATCACAAGAGGAAAATGGTGGGAGCTGTGAACTTCCACTGACATTTGCATTACATGTGTAATGTGACAAATAAACCGTATTGTATTGTATTGTATTGTATTGTATTGTATTGTATTGTATAGTCCACTCCTCTAAATACTCATCTTCTTCCCCCTCGAGATCAACACCAACCATCGGATTCTTATTCTTTAATATTACAGGGACTCCTTTTCTTCCAGGTGATCCACCTTTCCCTTGTTCTGAGTGTTTCCCTTTATCTCCACTCCTGTTCCTATCGCGACCTGGAGGTCGATCCACTTTACCATCTTCTAGTTCTAATCCAAGCTGAGCGATCGCTCTTTCCCAAATAGCCATTCTCATGACCTCCTTATTCACCTTCTGATCCTGGAAATATTTTCTCCAAACCTTGCACCCTAATTCTTTTGCACCCTCGTAATTACTATGCTGCTAAATGATTCGTTCTATGTATATTACCCATTTTACAGTTCTAATTCCCCCCAGAGGCCATAGTTTATTCCCTAATTTCTTATTTAATGCTCCTGATAAATTTCTTAATTTCTCTGCCTTGTGAGGAAACTCATTACACATCAATTTTAATGGGCTTCTTTCTTCTTCGGTTTGATCTCTGTCCATATTATTCCCCATACTTCCGAACAACTGAAATAGAATTTTCAATCTTTTGCTTTATCCCTATATTTCCCAAGCACACTACCAGATAATGGCTAATGGTTCAAAGCAATCACAGCTTCGCAGCTAGTTACTCCTTCTTCCCCCAACTCCACACTCTTTCAACCTTATGATTTTTTTTCAAATAAAACATCTAAAAATAATTTTCAGACATGCAATTAACACAGTCCACAAACAGGTTAAGACACTATCTATCACTATTATGCACAGCCACACTCCGAAATAAACCACAAACATTTGTTTACTATAAACCATGCACTCTAAGTAATCACTTCAAGTTTTTATCTGCGAACATTCACATAAGCAGCAATACAATGATGGTCCACGGACTAGTAAACATGTTCAAATGTTTAACCTAATTATTCTAAATTTATTTACATACAGAAATATTTACAAAATCCGGATAACGATACGGAGAACTATTTTTACAATTTACAAAATTATTTAAAGCACAATTCACGCACACATGATCTCGAATCAGCATCACGCTGGTATCACGCAGTGAGCTTCTCCCTCTGATACCGAAGAATTTCCCCTTCCTAGTTTACTCTTTGCTGAGGGGTACTGTAGATTGATGATGCATGTGAACCAATCACACATAAGCCAGCATCACTAACTCCACCCAACTATAACACTTATACTAACGCCTGTTCCCGGCACTGCCAGTCTGAACAGCTAGGATGTACTGACAACACATCGTCTTTAACGCTGTTAAGTGTTGGTGCTGATTAAAGATGTGTTTAAATCATACACAGTCTCTGGTGCCTGTTTGCATGGTGTCAGAAGTGGTCTGATCCACTCCTTCTGTATAACGGTTTATATTTTATCTTTTGTGAGTGTTTGTTTTACTTTCCGATGGCCTCTTCTTGTCGAAAGCCTGGCCCTCTTGTCTATGATGTGGATATCAGAGAACGCTGGGCAACGTTTGAAATTGATTACCAGCACGACATGAACATTGCACACCGAAATGAACCAGATGCTGTAAAGGCCTCTCTCCTACTCAACCTTGCGGGCCCAGATGCCCTTCGTCGATCCAGAACATTCCGTTATGCTCCGGCACTCCGCGATGCCAACGACCAGGTAATAGCCTCAGCTGAATCTCCTGATGACCCCAATGTTCTGCAGCGTAAACTAAGCCAGATCTGTGACCTGCCCTCAAATCCCATTTTGAATAGGGCAAGGTTTTTCTCTCGTCGTCAGCTCCCTGGCGAACGAGTAGACACGTTTATCTCGGACTTGATGTATTTAGCCCAGCGCGGCCGATTCCAACTTATGCTGGTTGATCGGCTGACTGATCAGTTAACGAGGGACATTTTAGTGAATGGCATTAGCGATCTAAAATTCAGATTAGAGCTTCTGAGACGGCCAGATTTGACACTCGATGTAGCTGTGCACCCATGCAGAACTGCCGAGTTCATCGACCCCATGGACAGTTCGCATAAAACAAAATTTGACGGGCCTCACTAGGCAGCGAACAAACACAGATAACAGGCGATTTACGACCCGAGCTAGTCAGGCGGCTCACAGCGGTCCACAGAAGAGATGTCCCAATTGCAATTATTTACACAACAGAAAATCAGCCTGCCCAGCCCTCGGCAAAGCTTGCAATTACTGAAAAAAGTTAAATCACTTTGCCTCTGTTTGTCGGGCATCAATTCGGGCTCGAGAGAGGAATTCGCCCAGCTCCAAGTCTAGTCTCAACTTTTTGCAACGAGACAGCAACAGTCTCACTCCCCAATTACAGCTCGAAGACGGCCCCGAATACAGCCCAATTAACTTGCAAGATGATTCGACTGTTTACTCATTACAGCATGCTGCTGCCAAGAACCCAGATCCAACCGTGAAGATATCTGTAAACAATGTAGACTGTGGCACGAAATTAGACACCGGGGCGAAGGTCAACACTATGTCAATCAACCTCTTCAACAAGATTAGAACTAACGAGCCACTCATCAAGGACAAATTCACTTTGCATGCTTTCGGTGGGGAGGTATTGGTTCCTCTGGGCAAAACCAACTTGAAATATGTATTAAAAAAACCACGAGTGATTTGACCTTCTATGTCTTGAATTTTAATTCAGTTGCTCTGCTTGGCAATCATGCCTATCAGGAGCTGTGGCTGATTTCCTTTGACAAAACTGTCCACAAGCTCCAAATTTTGTTTGACCCGCTGAGTGAATTCCCTGATCTTTTCGACAACAACCTAGGCAAATTGCCTGTGACCTACAAGATTATTACTGACCCTGATGTGACACCCGTCATCCGAGCCCCACACCGATTGTCATTTGCCATGACCGACAGGGTTCATTCTATGCTGAAGGACATGGTCTCCATAGGCGTAATTGAAGCAGTCAGCGACCCCATCGACTGGGTCTCAACCATGATTGCCACAGTCAAGAAGAAAAAAAGAAATCCGCCTGTGCATCAATCCGAAAGACCTGAACACTGCCATTAAGCGCCCACACCATCCCAAGGATGTTGCGGCAAAGGTCGGAATGGCAACCCTATTTTCTATCCTCGATGCAAAGAACTCTTTCTGGCAGATACCGCTGGACAAGAAGTCATCAAACCTCACCACATTTGCCACCCCATTTGGCAGATATAAGTTTCTGAGAATGCCATTCGGAATCAACTCCGCCAGTGAAGTCTTCCAAAGAACAATGGAGCAATTATTCGAGGACCTACCTTGTGTCATCATTGTCGACGATATCCTCGTGTATGGCAAAGACGCAGCAGAACATGATCACAATCTCAGGCTCATCTAACAAGCTCAATCCTGACAAGTGCAAGTTCAGGGTTCCAGTAGTCTCCTACGTCAGCCACATCTTCACTCCTGATGGCCTCAAACCCGATCCGAAGAAAGCTACTGCCATCACAGAAATGCCTTCCCCCACAGACGTGAAAGGCCTGCAACGTTTTCTGGGCATGGTAAACTATCTTGGAAAGTTCATACCGAACCTCAGCAAACTAAGCTCCACACTGCGGCAGCTGACCAAAAAGGACACTGCGTGGTCATGGTTCCAGCAACATCAGGTTGCCTTTGATGTTTTAAAATCCAAACTGACCAGTGCACCGACCCTGACTTTTTTCGACCTGAAACGTCCGGTGACGATCAAGATTCAAGATAGATTTAATTGTCACATGTGCCAGATGGCACAGTGAAATGAATTCCCATACAGCCATACAATAAAAAATAAACAGGACTCAACACACTATAGAATTTACACAAAACATCCCCACACAGCAGAATCAAGTTTCCCACCGTGTGGGAAGGCACCAAAGTCAGTCTTCTTCCTCCACTGTTCCCCGTGGTCAGGGCCTCCCTGAGCCCTCCGCAGTTGCAGCTACGGGCGGCCCGATGTCCAGGACCTCTCGCCGGGGCTGCGGAACGTCCTCAGCGGCGTGGACACAGAGTCGGCCCCCTCCTACCGGAGTCGGCGGCTTCCAATGTCCGTAGGCCGCGCCGGGTGGAGACTGCTGCTGACGGCCCTCTGCGAGGCATCCCAGGACTCCACGATGGCGGTCAGCGCCGCCCGCGTTGGAAGCTCTCCGCACCAGAGCTCCACGATGTTGGAGCAACGGCCCAACGCTCCGGAGCTCCCAGGTAGGTATCGCCCGCTCCGCGGTGATTCCAGCGCTGCGCCGCCGCTGTAGCAGCCCTGGTCCGGTTCCCGGTCCCCGGCAGGAAAGGCCACTCCGAGCCAGCTGGTAGGCCGCGAGGTGGGGGGCGAGGACGCGACTCGGAGAAATAGTCGCGTCCCCGCCAGGACGCGACTGGGAGACGGTTTCCCCCTTACCCTGCCCCCCTCCCCCAGATAGAAAAGTCAAAGTTTCCCCCTAAAACAAACTTTAGATGCCTCGAAATACAGGCTCGGCACAGCATGCTTGCAACCATCTGCTGATGGCACCCTACTACCTGTCGTGTATGCCTCTTGCACCATGACCGACATGGAGCAGCACTACGCGCAAATCGAAAAGGAACTGCTGGCTGTCGTTTTTGCCTGCACCAAATTCCAAGACTTCGTCTTTGGCAACACATTCACGGTCGAGACGGACCACCAACCACTGGTGACGATCCTGAACAAGCCCATCCATGCCGCGCTAGCTCACTTGCGGCGTATGATGATGCAGCTGTTGCGGTACGACTTCTCCATTACCTACAAAAAAGGTAAGGAAATGCATGTTGCTGACATTCTCTCTCGTGCACCTCGGGCATCTTGCGAACAACACCCCCATGAACAGGAAGATTTCACGGTCAGCGGTGTCGACGTCGTCTCCAGTAAGCAACTGCGCACCCTGGCCGCGCACACTGCCACTGACGATACGCTTCAAACCCTCTCCTCCATCATCAAAACAGGCTGGCCTGACAAACAATCAGACATGCCCACAGAGGTGCAGCCGTTCTTCTTGGTCCGTGATGAACTGGTGGTTCAGGATGGTGTTCTGGTTAAGGGTCCCAAGGTAGTGATGCGAGACGAATTCTTCAAAGAGGCACACAGCTGTCACCCAGGAGCCGACTCCACACTGGCACTCGCTCATGGTCTGTTCTACTGGCTGGGGATGGCCAAGTACATCCGGGACCCCATAGCTTCCTGCCCCACTTGCAACAACCTTGCATTCACCAGCAGCGGAAGCCCCTTCTGCAACAACCTCCACCAGCACTGCCCTGACGTCGCTGGCGGCAGACATTTTCGAATGGTGCGGAAAGCACTACCTCGTTCTGGTCGACTCCTTTTCTAACTGGTTTGAACTAGCCAACTGACCTCCCTCACATCTCAGATGGTCATCAAAAAGCTGAAAAGACACTTCTCCGCTTATGGCATTCCTGTCAGCCTGGGAACCAACAACTGTAGGCAGTTCACCACCCACATGATCTATCTTTTCGCAGACCAATGGAATTTCCAGCAGGTCACGAGCAGTCCAGAGTATCCACAGAGTAATGGACTCGCTGAACGCGCTTGTCAGAAGTGCCAAGCATTTGCTGGAGAGAGCACACATTTCAAAGTCAGACGTCTATCTCGATCTCCTGAATTTCAGAAACATTGCTAGAGATGAAACCCTGGGATTGCCGGCACAGCGCCTAATGTCGAGATTGACGAGGTCTCCTGTCCCCACCGCACAACAGCAGCTGGTCCCTCGGGTGTTGAAGCCTGCCACTATCCAGAAACGTCTCCAAGAGAAGCATGACATTCAGAAACGGTCATACGACAGTTCCAACAGGCCACTCAAGCCTCTACTACCGGGCCAGGTCGTCCGTCTACAAACTTCAACTGGACATTCCCGCCTGGGCACTGTTGTCAGCCCGACTGACGAGCCACGATCCTACCTGGTGGACTGTGAGGGAGCAGTATACCGGAAAAGTCGACAACACCTGCTTGCTGTGGGGCAGCCCCGACCACCGCCTGCTGGTCCCTATCATTATCATTATCATTATCATTATCATCCGTTATTGTCATCTTGCAAAGCAACAGTTGTACAGTGCAAAATGAGAGGATGTTTCCCAGGGAATACCGGAGCATTGCACATAAAAACTTAAACATTTCACGCATAAAATAAAAACGATTAAAAAAAAACCCAATCCAGTTCCTGATAAAACAGTACGAATAGTTAAAAGAAAGTGCAGGTAAAAACAAGCAACATTAAAATACAAGTAAAAACAGTCATAAAATGTCCAGGGAAGCTGATTTAAGTGGCCTGAGCCAGTGCCAGTGTTATTATGCAATGCCAGTTATTAAATTGTCAGTGCAAAAGCAGCAGAATCAGGTAGAGTGACTGTTCAGCAGCCTCACAGCCTGTGGAAGGAAACTGTTTCGCAGTCTGGTTGTCCGGGCTTTGACGCTACGGTATCTCTTTTCTGATGGCAGGAGATCTAGATGTGTGTGGAGTGGGTGCAGTCTGTCCTTTACTAGGCTCAGTGCTTTTTTCAGGCAGCGGCTCTGAAACTGTTCTTGTACTGAGGGTAGCGAGACACCAATGATCCTCTCTGCTCCCCTCACTACCCTCTGCAGAGACTTCCTGTCTGAGCAGTTACGCTATGCTCCGCCACTCCAGTTCCAGCTGCCTTTTGCATTGTCTCCCACCCGTCCCCGCATGCCTTGCACCCCTCCTCGTCCCTCGGTCTCCACTAACTACGGGGTCTCACCCACCACATGTTTCCCCTTTCGGTCCCCACAAGCCTCTCCCGCTCCATTCTCGCCTCCAGGCTCTCCGTCTCATCTTTCCGGAGAGTTAGGTCTGCACGCGCACGGGCTGTGTTAGTAGACCACCAGACAGATATGGCGAGTATGTTTAACTCCATGGCATGGGTGCCCTTTCCACACTTAATCTTAAGGGGGAAGGATGTAGATTGATGATGCATGTGAACCAATCACACATAAACCAGCATCACTAACTCCACCCAACTATAACACATACTAACGCTCGTTTCCGGCACTGCCAGTCTGAACAACTAGGATGCACTGACAACCCATCGTCTTTAACGCTGTTAAGTTTTAATATTACAGGGACTCAGTTTATCCAATGTTGTTAATGTCTACAACAACCTACCACCTGGTCGACGTAAAGCCACGGCAAGCTACCAACAACCGGCGACCCATTAGGACGTCCACCTATGACCACACCTACAGCAGCCTATGTCCACAAGCTACGACCCTGTCAGTGACAACTGAAGGCAACTTAAGACAATTCAGTCACCAGTATCCGTCGCCTGTTGACGTAGGTAGTTGCCAATGGAATTCACAGAAGTCAGCACCGACGACGACCAACGTCACCTGGCGACAACCTACATCATCCTGGCGACAACCTATGACAGCACTTACGTCAGCAGAAGTCAAGCTAAGCTCATTGGCATCAAGCCCATTGTCATTGCAAAATCCAATGGCGACCAGAAAAACGCTTCAAATCTTTGGGCGACGGCGGAGACTACCCCAAACCATATAGGCGACACCCCGGTGACCATGTAGTGACAGCTTAGTCACCTGTAGTCACCTAAAATAATTGCCCAGCAGTAGAAACAGCATAAATCTCTTCATGTAGAAACAAAGAACAGCAGATAGACATAAAATACTGGAGTAACTCAGCGGGACAGGTAGATGCTGGTTCAAACCGGAGATAACTCAGCGGGACAGGCTGCATCTCTGGGGAGATGGAATGGGTGACGATTCGGGTCGAGACCCTTCTTCAGACTGACATCTGTGTAACAAGCTGATTTGAACAGAAATTGAAAGGGTGTATGGAAGAGAGGAAAAAAGTGCGAGACTTTCAGTAATGGTGGTTTCAGCAAAGTATTAGAGGAAATTGTGGTTGGCTTCCAGCAACCAGTAACAAACTGTGTCTAAATTAATGGCAGTTGCTTGCATAACATAGCTGTTTCCTCTTCTGTTACTGGACAAAGGAAAGATTGAATGAAACACTCATCAGATGTAAATACTGTTAACATCCGGTTTAAATTTAGTAACAATGAAGATGTTGCAGGTAATTTATATCAAGATAGATTGAACAAACCAGAGCTATTGTGGAAATCTGTGGAATTCATTGCCATAAACGACTGTGAAGGCCAAGTCAATTAATATGTTTAAGGCAGAGATTGACAGATTCTTGATTAGTATGATTGGCGGGAGTAATGGGGAGAATGCAAAAAAGTGGGGTTGAGAGGGAAAAATAGACCACCATGATTGAATGTTGGCGTAGACTTGATGGGTAGAATGACCTAATTCTGCTCATGGAACTTATGATCTTATGAACATGAGCTAATTTAAAAATGCAAAGGTGAACATCCACTCTGATGCAGGTTGCCCAGAACTTGTGGGTGCTGGTTTATACCAAAGACAGACACAAAGCGCTGAGTAACTCAGCGGGTCAGGCAGCATCCAAGCTTTCCGACCTGATAAGTCAGCTACTCCTTTTCTCGAGAGATGCTGCCTGACCAGTTGTTACTGCAACATTTTGTTGTTATGCCCAGAATTTGAAACTTGCTACCATTTAGGGCCATAATTTCTTAGGAAAAGAGATAAGGTGATTGGTTCCTTCTTCTTCTTAGTATGGCGTGCACAGCCTAAAGTTGAAGGACAACTTGTTTGATTTGATCTTATTTGATTGTGCACACCGGGTTGATTGCGTTCGTCAAAACAGGGCGGACCACGTGAAGGTTGCAATCTTCCATCCCAGGTGATTGGTATCAGGAACTAAAAGACATCCTCCCGGTAATAGGCTCAATTCGACATTACATCCAACAATTTTTTTGCACATTCAAAGAGCAGCAACCATTAATGGCACAATTCCAACTTCAGTCTAGCTCCAGCAATTCATGCTTTAGCCGTCATGCAGGGTAAAGGAATATTGCAGGCAGAATATCTAGGCAGCCCGATATTTCCTGAAATAAACGTATATTCTCTTCAGTGAGATGAGTTGCAGGAGAACGGACATGTCAGGGTCAGCAGGAGAAGACCCTGACATTTGATGGTTCCAGCTGTCTCCTTCAGGTGTGAGAATCAACACTGTTGAGCAAAGCAAAAATAGGTACCTGTATGTTGTCACAAAGTATTGTACATGATGGTAATCTTCCAATTTCAATAATGGATCATTGATTCGGAGCACAGAACAGTACATGGAGATAGACACAAAAGGCTGGAGTAACTCATTGGGAAAGGCAGCATTTCTGGAGAGAAGGTATAGAAACATAGAGAATAGGAGCAGGACAGGTCATTTGGCACATCGAGCCCGCACCGCCATTCAATATGATCATGGCTCATCATCTAAAATCAGTATCCCGTTCCTGCTTTTTCCCCATATCCCTTGATTCCTTTAGACCTAAGAGCTAAAACCAACTCTCTCTTGAAAACATCAGTGAATTGGCCTTCATTGCCTTCTGCGGCAGATAATTCCACAGGTTCACAACTCTCTGGGTGTAAAAGTTTTTCCTCATCTCAGTCCTAAATGGCCTACCCCTTATTCTTAAACTGTGACCCCTAGTTCTGGACTCCCCCAACATCGGGACCATTTTTCTTGCACCTAGCTTGTCCAATCCTTTAAGAATTTAATATGTTTCTATAACTTTCCCACTCATCCTTCTAAATTGCAGTGATTATAAGCCCAGTCTACCCATTTTTCATCATATGTCAGTCTCGTCATCCCGGGAATTAACCTGGTCAAGCGACGCTGCACTCCCTCAATAGCAATAATATTCTTCCTCAAATTTGCAGACCAAAATTGCACACCATACACCAGGCGTGGTCTCACCCCGGCCTGATATAGCTGCACGAGGACCTCCTTGCTCCTAAACTCAAATCCTCTCGCAAAGCCATTAGCTTTCTTCACTGACTGCTGTACCTGCATGCTTACTTTCAGTAACTGATGTACAAGCACAACCAGGTCGCATTGCACCTCCACTTTTCCTAATCTGACACCATTTACATAATAATCTGCCTTCCTGATTTTGCCACCAAAATGGATAACCTCACATTAATCCACATTATACTGCACCTCCCATGCATCTGCCCACTCATCCAACCTATCCAAGTTGCAGCCTCATAGCATCCTCCTCACAGCTCACACTGCCACCCAGCTTTGTGTAATCCGCAAACTTGGAGATGTTACATTTAATTCCCTCATCTAAATCGTTAATATATATAGTAAATAACTGGGGTCCCAGCACCGAACCTTGCACACCCCACTAGTCACTGCCGGCCATTCTAAAAAGTACATGTTAATTGCTACTCTTTGCTTCCTGTCTGACAAGCAGTCCTCTAGCCATTGCAATACCCCACCCCCAATGCCATGTGCTCCAATTTCACACACTTATCACTTATGGGGGACATTGTCAAAGGCTTTTTGAAAGTCCAGATACACCACATCCACTGGCTCTCCGTTATCCTTTCTACTTGTAATGTTCACAAAAAATTCCAGTAGATTAGTCAAGCATGATTTCCCCTTCATAAATCCATGGTGACTTTGACCGATTCTGTCACTGCTTTCCAAATGAGCTGCTATTACATCTTTAATAATTGACTCGTGCAGCTTCCCCACTATCAATGTAGGGCTAACTGGTCTATAATTACCATTTTACTTTCCCTCCTTTCTTAAAAAGTGGAGTTAAATTAGCTATCCTCCAGTCCACAGGAACTGATCCAGCATCTATAGAACATTAGAAAATAATCACCAATGCATTCATGATTTCAAGGGCCACCTCCTTGAGTACTCTGGAGTGCAGACCATCAGGCCTTGGGGATTTATCTGCCTTCCATCCCAAAAGTTTACCGAATATCATTTCCTGACTAATGTGAATTCCCTTCACTTCCTCCCTCCCACTAGATCCTCAATCCCCTAGTATTTCTGGGAGATCGTTTGTCTTCCTTCGTGAAGACAGTTCCAAAGTATTCATTTAACTGTTCTGCGCTTTCTCTGTTTCCCATTATAAATTCACCTGTCTCTGATTACAAGGGAACTACATTAGTCTTCATTAATCTTTTCCTTATTACATCTCTAAAGAAACTTTTACAGTCAGATTTTATATTCCCTACACACTTTCATGCTCTTTCCCCACCCCCCCCCCCCTCTTAATTAACCCCTTTGTCCTCCTCAGTTGAATTCTAAATTTCTCCCATTCCTCCAGTTTGCTGCTTTCTCAGGCCATTATGCTTCTTCCTTGGATTTAACACTATCCTTGATTTCCGTCGTTAGCCACGGTTTAGCTGCCTTACCCATTTTATTTTTTCGCCAGACAAGGCTGAAGAATGTTTGGAATTCACCCATGCGACCTTTAAGTCTTTGCCAATGCATCTCCACCGTCAACCCTATAAGTATAATTTGCCAGTCTATCCTAGCCAATTCCCATCTCATACCTTCAAGGTCAATTTTCTTTAAGTTCAGGACCCTAGTCTATGAATTAACCCAGTCACTCTCCATCCTAATTCAGAATTCCACCATATTGTCCTTGTTGCCCAAGGGGCTTTGCACAAAAGATAGCTAATTAATCCCTCCTCGTTACACAATACCCAGTCTAGGATGGCCTGCCTTCCAGTCAGTTCCTCTACATCTTGGCTTAAAAAAACATCCAGTATACATTCCAGGAAATCTTCAACCTCAGCGCTGATACCAATTTGGTTGGCCAAT
The DNA here is from genome assembly GCF_010909765.2 of Amblyraja radiata. NCBI lineage: Eukaryota > Metazoa > Chordata > Chondrichthyes > Rajiformes > Rajidae > Amblyraja > Amblyraja radiata. The sequence goes on along the minus strand of NC_045971.1, from coordinate 33,447,781 downwards.
CTATATATAAAGTCACCCATGATAACTGCTGTACCTTTGCTACACACATCCCTAATTTCCTGCTTGATACTATCCCCAACCTCCCTGCTGATGTTTGGCGGTCTGTATACAACTCCAACAAGTGTTTTCTGCCCTTGGCTATTTCACAGTTCTACCCATACCGATTCTACAGCATCCAAGCTAATGTCTCTCCTGACTATTGTATTGAACTCCTCTTTAACCAGTAATGCCACCACACCTCCTCTTCCTTTGGTGAGGGAATGGGTAACATTTTGGGTCAATACCTTTCTTCAGACTGGATAGGGATAAGGGAAATGAGAGATTTTGGTGATGATGTCGAGAGATAAGGAACAATGAAAGATATGCAGTAAGGATGATAATGGAAACAGGCCATTGATAGCTGTTTGTTAGGTGATAACTAGAAACTAATGAGACTTGGTGGGGGAGGGATCGAGAGAGAGGGAATGCTGGGCTAGTTGAAGTTAGAGAAATCAAACCATTGGTCTGTGCTGCCCATGTGAAATATGAGATGCTGTTCCTCGAATTTGCATTTAGCCTCACACTTACAATGGAAGAGACCGAGGACAGAAGGAACGGCCATCGCCCACAATATTTGTGCTGAACATGGTGCCTAGTTAAACTGATCCCATCTGCCTGTACATAATCTTTCTTTCTCTAATCCCTGCACTTTCAAGTGTCTATTTAAAAGCCTCTTAAGTACCACTATTGTACGTGGCTCCAGCAAACCCCTGGCAATGCATTCCAGGCCCCCATCACTCTCTGTGTAAAAAAACTTGTCCTGCACTTCTCCGTTAAGCTTTCACCTCTCAATTTATGCCCTCTAGTATTGGCCATTCCACCCTGAAAAAAAGGTTCTGACTGTCTACCCTATCTCAGCGTCTCATAATATGAGATATACCTCTGATGTTCGTTTGTGGGTGATAATCAAAGCAGGTGATCTTGCAAAGGAGGATATGGCACTATGTGAAGGGAGGAACTGCAGATAACACAGGAGGCTCAAGCATCGTCTCATTCTAAAATGTCACCTATTCTTTCTCTCCAGAGGAGCAGTCTGACTGGCGTTACTCCAGGAATTTGTGCCTCTTAGGTTATGGTACTGGTTTGCTGCTTTTGTATTGCCAGACTGTGCAGCATGCAGATCATTGCAATGTGGTCTCCATATTTGCTTGTAAGATTTTTCCAGATTGATGTAGGCACCTAATTCTGATATTCAGAATATCACTGGCATTTTCCATAACAATTAGATTGCTTGCTGTGGCTCCCGTTGCAGTGGTACTGAGCTGCTGTGATAGACTGGAAAATTGTTGTCAGTGGTCAGGGAAATAAAGTATAACCCTTGTTCCCCAGTGTCCAACCGCTCCTGATATCGGTGCAGTCCTTCCGATGAAAGTACCCCTGCAATGTTTTGGGCAGGCCATTTCAGGATTCAGACCCAGCAATAATGAAGGGTTAGGGCTTCGAACATAAAGAGCTGGAGTAATTCTACAGGTCTGGCAGCATCTTTGGACAACATGGATAAGTGACGTATTCTTCAACCTGAAGAAAAGTCACCTATTAATGTCCTCCAGACATGCTGCCTGACCCACTTAGTTACTCCTGCACTTAGTGTTCTCGGCAAACATCACATCATGTGCAGTTCATTCTGTCTACAATGAAGGAACAGTAATATATTTTAAAAGCAGGATAATGTGCAACTTGGAGCAAGGCCTGCGAATGATAGTTTGCCAAGTACCTGAAAGACATTTGCTATTGATGGTAGGACAAGTGGATTTGCAAGGTATTGTTATGTTAGCCCAGGTGGGCAAATGCAGTGCATTTTGTAGCAGGTTCATACTGCACCAACTGTGGATCCATGGAGGAGAAAATGGATATATAAGATGACGTATGTTGGGGGGGCAATCAAATGGGCTGTTCCACCTATCAAGTGTGCAAATTTTTGGTGTTCCCCCCATCCAAACAAATGGAATGTTCCCCACTGAATACCCCATTTTTGACTTGTCGATGATAAAAATAGTGTGTAGAGTCAGGAATTGATTCACAACCTTCAGGATATGCCACCTCTGGCCCTGTTCTTTCTCATCTAATCCATTACTAGAGGAGACCATAAATCAAACTCAATTCATTGCAAAAGCTTTTCACTAAACCTCGGTACATGTGACAATAAGAAACAAAACTAAATTAAACCAAACTAAACAAGGTGCAGACACTGAATCTCTTCAAAAGAGAAAAGTTCGGGACACGCATCAGGAAATAAATAGAGTTAGATTGTGAAATAATTCCCTGTGATAAACTATCAATAATTCCACCTTATTTTTAAGAAACTTGCTGGGTTTCCTGAAATAATTCTGAATTGTGGCTCTTCTCTTTGGCTGTGACTCTGAGCCCAGGTTTCTCACAGATTACCGGCACTGTGATCTGCCGACTTGGGAGAACCCTGAGATTTTCCACTGCCCTGAGGCTAAGTGTTCATGGTGTAGATCTTGTTGATCTGAGGCAACACTTGATAGAAAATACGGTTCCTCTCCTGGGCCTGCAAACAACACAAAGCAACATGAGGGCTGATGTGGTTGCACTTCAAGTGGTCAACTATTATTTCCAATTCTAAGTCATCAGTAGATTATGCACCAATGCAAAAGTTACCTTTGAAACCTTGGTGGACACAAGGAACTGCACATGGTGGAATCTTGGGCAAAAAATATACAAGGTACAAGACGTTGATGAGGCCACATTTTGAGTATTGTAGTCAGTTTTGACCATCCAGCTGTAGGCAGGATGTTGTTAAGCAGGAAAGAGTGCAGAGAAGGTTTACCAGGATGTTACCAGGATTTGAGGGCCTGAGCTACATGGAAAGTTTGGGCAGGCTAGGTCTTTATTTCCTGGAGCATTGGAAAATGACGGGTGATCTTATAGATGTGTATACGATTATAAGGGGAAAAGATGTGGTCTATGTTTAGAGCGTTTTACCCATAGTAAGTAAATCAAGAACCAGAGGACATAGGTTTTTGTTGAGAGGGGAAAGATTTAACAGTAACCTGAAGGACACTTTTTTTTCACGCATATGTGGAACGAGCATTCGGATAGGAACCTGATAGGAAAGTTTTAGAGGGATATGTGCGAAACAGCAGCAGGTTAGACTAGTGTAAATGGGCATGTAGGGACTTCTTCTTGCGTATGGCTTGCACAGCACTAAAGTTGAAGGACAATTTGTTCTATTTGATCCTTTTTGATTGCATTTGTCGAAACAGGTTGGACCACGTGAAGGTTGCAATCTCCCACCCCGGTATGTTGGAACAAAGAGCCTATTTTCATGCTGTATTTCTATGGCTCTATGGCTCTAAATGCTGGAGTAGCGGCAGGTCAGACAACATGACGAGAAAACATGCAGCGGGGACTTTTCAGATCTGCACCCATCTTCAGATTGTAGTGGGGGGGAGGAAAGCTGGAAGAGAGGTGAGGGCAGGCAAGTGATAGGTGGACAATGGTGAGGGGTTGGTTGGCAAATGGGTGGACAAAGGCCAGACTTGCAAAGGGGGACAAAAGATTGTGAGATGAAGAGAGGGGAGACGTGATCTGTGAAACCAGAGGAATGGATATACGTGGAATGGACATTGCTGTCGGCCGAAACAACTCCCACCTTATTCCTCGTGTGAGAACTCTTGCTTTAACTTTAGCGGACTAACCCCTTCAATCAAACGTCGCAACGCACGCTCAAGAGACTGCCGGAGTCTAAAACAGGAAGCAAACTGCTGGAGTAACTCGTGTTCAAAAGGGAACTGCAGATGCTGGAATATCGAAGGTACACAAAATTGCTGGAGGAACTCAGCGGGTGCAGCAGCATCTATGGAGCGAAGGAAATAGGCGACGTTTCGGGCCGAAACCCTTCTTCAGACTGATGGGGGGTGGGGAAAGAAAGAAGGAAAAAGGGAGGAGGAGGAGCCCGAGGGCGGGCGGATGGGAGGGTGGGAGGAGACAGCTAGAGGGTGAAGGAAGGGGAGGGGACAGCACAGGCTAGCCAAATTGGGGGAACTCAATGTTGATGCCATAAGGGCGCAAGGACCACAGACGGAATATGAGGTGCTGTTGCTCACTCTGGCAATGGAGGAGACCCAGGACAGAGAGGTCGGATTGGGAATGGGAGGGGGAGTTGAAGTGCTGAGCCACCGGGAGGTCAGGTAGGTTAAGGCGGACTGAGCGGAGGTGTTCGGCGAAACGGTCGCCCAACCTACGCTTGGTCTCACCGATGTAAATCAGCTGACATCTAGAGCAGCGGATGCAGTAGATGAGGTTGGAGGAGATACAGGTGAACCTTTGTCGCACCTGGAACGACTGCTTGGGACCTTGAATGGAGTCGAGGGGGGAGGTGAAGGGACAGGTGTTGCATTTCTTGCGGTTGCAACGGAAAGTGCCCGGGGAGGGGGTGGTGCGGGAGGGAAGGGAAGAATTGACGAGGGAGTTGCGGAGGGAGCGGTCTTTGCGGAAGGCAGACATGGGGGGAGATGGGAAGATGTGGCGAGTGGTGGGGTCACGTTGGAGGTGGCGGAAATGGCGGAGGATTATGTGTTGTATTTGCCGGCTGGTGGGGTGAAAGGTGAGGACCAGAGGGACTCTGCCCTTGTTGCGTGTGCGGGGATGGGGAGAGAGAGCAGTGTTGCGGGGTATGGATGAGACCCTGGTGTGAGCCTCATCTATGGTGGCGGAGGGGAATCCCCGTTCCCTGAAGAACGAGGACATTTCCGATGCCCTGGTATGAAATGTCTCATCCTGGGAACAGATGCGGCGTAGGCGGAGGAATTGGGAGTAGGGGATGGAGTCTTTACAGGGGGCAGGGTGGGAAGACGTGTAGTCCAGATAGCCATGTGAGTCAGTGGGTTTATAATGTATGTCGGTCAGGAGTCTGTCCCCTGCGATGGAGATGGTGAGGTCAAGGAATGGTAGGGAAGTGTCGGAAATCGTCCAGGTATATTGGAGTGCCGGATGGAAGTTGGTGGTGAAGTGGATGAAGTCAGTCAGTTGTGTGTGGGTGCAGGAGGTGGCACCAAAGCAGTCGTCAATGTAGCGGAGGTAGAGGTCGGGGATGGGGCCCTGGTACGCATCGAACAAGGATTCGTACCGCTGGAGTAACTCAGTGGGCCAGGCAGCATCTGTGGTGGGGAAGAAATAGTCGACGTGGCTGGAATGTGAAATCCTTCTGCAAAGTTACCCCAATGCTGATATCTTAACATCATCTTTGAAAGCATATTAACATGAATTTCTAAATTAAAATATGTCACATTCAGAATTTCTTAATGACCTTTAAATGATGCAAACACATCTCACGTCGTTGTTGATCGTGGGGCCAAAAGAAAAACGATCAGACGCAAAGTACACACTCCCCTGTTTCTTATCGATGAACATAAACAAACTTCAAGTAACCCTTGCTTTCTCTCTCTCTCTCCATCCCTCCCCCATCCTATTTCTCCGACTAGTATCGCCGCCCTCCTTATTAGGTTTTACCGTTTATGCCTCGTTGTCACATTCACCTCAGTTAACAACGGTCCATTCTACATTTTGCTTGATCATAGAAACATAGAAACATAGAAAATAGGTGCAGTAGTAGACAAATCGGCCCTTCGAGCCTGCACCGCCATTTGATATGATCATGGCTGATCATCCAACTCAGTATCCTGTACCTGCCTTCTCTCCATACCCCGATACCTTTAGCCACAAGGGCCCCATCTAACTCCCTCTTAAATATAGCCAATGAACTGGCCTCAACTACCTTTTGTGGCAGAGAATTCCACAGATTCACCACTCTCTGTGTAACAGTTGGCCAGCACCTGTGGAAAGAGAAACAGGTTGAAGCCCGGAGAAGCTGGAAAGCTGTGGGAGGAGAAATTAGCAAAGATCTTATAGCGGAGCAAGATAGGACACTCCTGCGTAATGCAATGGGCTGATGTGTAGTACGCTACGGAGCGGATCCTGGGCATTTTTTCAGCCCATTTTAGTAACCAGAACCTACCCGACCCGACCCGACTCGCATGGTAATCAACGTTGCGGAACAGTTTTTGTGCGTGATATAGCGTTGGATTCATAATTCTGTTAGTTCATAATTCTGTTAATTCTTGTTAAAGAATAAAATGTTTATAAATTTTGATTCTGGTAATTTTCTTTTTTAATGTTTTTTAAATCATTTCTTTTTAAATGTTTTTTTTTTTGTTTTTTTTGGCTCATATGCTGTGTTTGAGTTGATTTTACTTCGGAGTCAGGTGAGTGACTACGTGAAAAAGGGCCGTCCGTCTGCGTGCGTCATTACGTCTGAACGCAACGCGCGCGACGGACTGGCAGAGGCATTGTGTCCTCCCAGCCCGTCGGGATGGGCAGGTGAGCAAAGTTGAATTACTTACCTGCGTTCTTTCGGGCTTGACGCTCTATGTAGTTTCAGGGCCCAGATGTCGAGGAGACGGTCCGCGGGGAAGTCGGCTGCTGAAGACCGCAGCATTTCCAGTAGTGGGCGACGGTCTTGTTCCCGACATTAGAGCTGGCAGCAGAACCGGCAGGAGCCTTGGTACAGGAGGAGGAGCTCCGTTGGTGGTCCCGGGGGACGTAAACCACCCGCAAATCTGACAAACCCGTTGACTCAGATGAATCCGGGGAAGAGGGAGCTGTGTCAGCCTGGGGCCTATAGCAGTGCTGGGAGCCTCGCACATGGGGCAGCCCAATGTCTTCCCCATTGGAGGGGGAAGTACATATGGAAGAAACCACTCTGAATCAGAGTTCAAAAGCAGGGGAGGGGGGGGGGGGGACCTTCCCAAGGACAAACAGAAGAAAGGAAGTAAGTAAGTAAGTTTTACTTATATAGCACTTTTAAGTTAACTCGCATTGACACCAAAGTGCTTTACATAAAATTAATAATAAGCTTCCATACAAACAAAAGAATAGAAGTACTTCTGCAATCATCCAGGTTCCACTGGGTGCTTCCCTGGATGGAGATCTAGCAAATGTTTCCTGCTCTGAGGAGAGGAGCATTCACGGTCAGTTTCAGTCTGACCCAAAGCAAGAATCTCATTTAGGTCCATTGGAGGGGCCATGTCAGCGCAGGTATCCTCAGGGGCCTGCGGCAGCACCTGTTTTCAGGGCTACCTACAAATCTCACTCTCAGTGGAGGGGAGTGTGAGTGATCAGTAGGTAACTGATGTCGAATTTAAAGTATGAACATACTGAAGCACATGCATATAGCCTCACGAGCCAGCAGTTGGCAGAATATCAGCACGCTACAAATGCCGGCAAGGGAACAGCGCTATCAGGGTGACTTGGGAGAAACCAGCCGCCGAATCCTCTCTTCAGGTAAGACCAGGAGAAGGAAGCAAAAGCTGTTGGACCAAACAAGGTACCAACGACAAGCAAAACATCATCAGTAGGCGACAACACATCCCACACCTCCATAGGGGCTAAGCGGTTCACTGAAGCCGGTGGCAGCTTGAAAGCTGGGCACGGAAATATGATCAGAGCCGTCTTTCAAGGCAGACTCAGAATTATGGCCAGAATTGTCCTACAAGGCAGGCTCAGTATGATGAGTTTTTCAGACCAACATGGAATCCACACTCCCTACCAGTCCTACTCCCAATCGAGGAGAGAAAAGGAACCCGCATCAGGGGCCTTTGGGCTTACCACAAGACCACCGGTAACCATGGAGGTAGGTGGGTCTGGGTTTAACAAGGGATTGTGGACCAGTTACATGTTGGTAATTCTACTCTTGTGTTTTTGTTCAAAATGACAATAACATGAATTTCAGATTTGTTTTAAAAAAACAGATAATAACATGTGATTATGTTTACTGCACAACATACATAGGTTCCAAGCAGACTTGGAACTCGGACTGGAGTTGTCTTCAAGGCAGGCCCAGTATTATGGGCAGGATTGCCTTTCAGGACAGGTGACAGATGGAGGATGTCACTTCATCCAGGTTTAACTCATTTGTGCAGTACAGACTTTCAGATCAGCAAATTTTGTTACGGTCTAACAAATGTTTTATAGGAGCTTCCTATAAAATGGTCATATGGCATGCATCAACCTCAAAGATGCATACTATTCGGTGTCTATTCACTAAGCACAGGAGATATTTGAAGTTTAACTGGATGGCATGGCTCTGCCAAATGGGTTGACAGCAGCTCCTAGACTATTGATAAAACCATGGAAACCAATCCTGGGTCTACAAAGGTATCAGAACCACATAGTAATGGCATATTTGGAGGACATTTTTCATTTTGGATTCACCAAGAATTGGCAGAAGCATCAGTCAAAGCAAACCAAAACTCTGTTTGAAAGACTTGGTTACCTCATCCATCCAGTTAAATCAAAATTGACAGCTACAAGGGTAATTGATTACCTAGAATTTACTATCAAAAACAGTAAATATGTTGAGAACTTTGCCTAGGGGCAAACAACAATATTTAATTAAGGCTGCTATGACCTGAGAGTCAAATACTAGCCATCTATCAGGCAGACAGCTAGTGCAATTGGCAAATAGTAGCTGCATTTCCAGCAGTACGTCACGGGCCTTTGCATTACCAGAATTTACAGCGAGCAAAGGAACGGACACTCAGATTCCATGCAGGCCAAATTGTCAAAACTATGGATTGCCAGCAGAGGCCATTGTTGAATAACTATGGTGGATAACGAAGTGAGACAGCTCAAGGGAAATTTTGCTCGAAAGCATACTCGGGCTAGCAGCTAAGGATGGCGAGCCACAAACACAGTCAAGAGCTGTGGGGGCAAATGGAATGAGCAGGAGTCTGTAATTCCCCAACACATGGAATTAATTACCCAGAATTGTTGGGGGCACAATATGGACTCAAGGTTTTGGAGCAATATATAACCAGTGCTTGTTCAAATTCAGATTGATAACACCACTGTGGTGGCATATATCCATTAACAAGGGTGGTGTAAAATCTGTATCTTACGACAGATTGTCGAACCTCATTTGGCACTGGTGTATCGAGAGGAATATTTGGGTCTATCTACGAGGTAGCGGTCTATCTACGAGGTAGATTTAACACGGTGACAGATGCTGGATCATGAATGTTTAATAACAACACAGAATGGATGTTGAATCAGGTAGTAATTAACGAAATAACTACACGATTTGGCATACCAGACATTGATCTGTTTGCATCTATACTAAACCATCAGTTACCCAGATATGTGTCCTGTGAGCTGGATCCAGGAGCAAAGGCAGTGGATGCTATCTCCATCCATTGGGGAAGAATGTTTATGTATGCTTTCCGCCAATTTGTCTCACAAACCGATGCTTGACCAAAATCAAGCAAGACTAAGCCACAGGTATATTGATAGTGCCAGATTGGCCTACTCAAGCCTGGTTCCCAAAATATTTTGGGAACTATAGTCCAGCCAGTTATGGCTGTACCCAAGAGCAGGGACCTCCTAGTGAACCCGGTTACAGGGAGTAATCATCCACTACATGAACGTATTAACTTGTTGGTCTGCAGATTCTGAGGAGGCCATTTCAAGTCATAGGACTGCCCGAACAAATACAACACAGTTCGGATAACGGATGTCTTGGAGTTCTTATCAACTCTGTACTATAACTATAAACAAAGTTATAGTGCAATCTATAGTGCCAGAGGCGCATTCTCCTCCTATCTGATACTGCAAGCAGGGCACGGGTCGATAGGAACGCACCCCTTTACAACAAAATTCATGAAGGGAATTTACAACTTAATACCTCCAAGGCCAAGCTACACGGACACATGGGATGTGAGCGTGGTACTAACCCTACTTTGACAGTGGGGACCACCTATAACTAACCCTGAAGGTGGTATGCTGACAAAGATTCCAGACACTGCAAAAGCTACGGTTGGACTACATGACCACCAATATGAACAACATAACATTCATAATCAGGAACCTGATAAAACAGAGCTGGCCAGGGATGCCAGGGATGGAGATCCAGTTCTTGGCATATCCAGAGGACCAACGGTTGTGTGTGTGGTAACATACTGATACCACTATCTGAGAGTTACGGAGAACCTCAGTGGCACAGAACAATCGGTCCACATCAGCCATAAAAAACCACACCAGAAGGTGTCAACTCAAACCATCTCCAGATGGTCAAAGGAGGTAATGGCGGTAGCAGGAGTGAACATTTATATGGTTAAATCTCACTCCACCAGGGCTGCATCTACATTGGCAGCAAGAGCTATGGACGTGCCCCTTGACGACATCCTAGTGGCTGCAGGATGGACGAATGAAATAACGGTCCACCGGTTTTATAACAAACCCATAACCGGACTGGGGGTGTTTGCACGTACCATATTAAGTTCTGTTTCGTAGTTTCCCCCCCAAGGTTGGGAGGGGTAACTTTAAAAAAAAAAATTCTTTCTTTTAAAGCATCAGTGTCGTTACTTAACAATGTAATGTCTGAATGCTTTTAATGATTACACGCATCCATGGTCAACCCATTCAGTGTGTGACGCCTGGATTCGTAACCGGCGTAAAATCACAGAGCTTTGAAAGCTTCACGTGGTCACTCACGTGACTCCGAAGTAAAATAGTAATATTATCGAGAGACCAGTTTGAAGTTTGATCTTGATTTTATGAGGAGTTACGATGAGCAATTACTTGCCCACCGCTCCCACCCTCATACTATCAAGGTCATATGGAAGTTCTAGTTTCTTCACAATCTTACTATTCTCAGGTCTTCATTTTATCTGTGATTTAACACTGCTGCTTTGAAGATTGATGCGCACGCAGACGGACGGCCCTTCTTCACGTAATCGCTCATCATAACTCCTCATAAAATCACGATCAAACATCAAACTGGTAAGTTCTCGTTTAATCTTACTATTTTGTATTACACTTGCACTCTGTATTTCATTCATCTAATCACACTAATGTAATCACACTGTTCACAATTGCAGTATTTGGGAAAATAATAGCAATATGAAGATTCCACTTGCTCTAGCCCTGGAATGTTACTTAATATTTTTGTGCTTATTTTCTATTTTCTACTAGACTAAGTGGGCCCATGATCACACGGGAGGGCTGGTCCACCGATGCAGTATGGGTACTGTGGGCTGAAGGGACTGGTTAGTATGGACATTGTGGGCCAAATGGATTCTTGAGGTGGCAGCTCAGTTACTCAAGTCTGATGTGCTGGAAGCTCACTAACGGCTGGTGGACTAAGTTGACTCAAGGGCATTCTTTGAAATTCCACTTCAAGCAGGGTGTAAGGCAACCAAATTCAAATGCAGTTTCCTACCATTTCAAGCAGGGTGCAAAGCCAGCAAATTCAAGTGCAGTTTCGTACCACTTCAAGCAGGGTGCAAGGCCACCGAATGCAAGTGCAGTTTCCGAGCACTTCAAGCAGGCTGCAAGGCCACCGAATTCAAGTGCAGTTTCATACCACTTCCAGCAGGGTGCAGAGCCACCAAACTCAAGTGCTGTCTCCTGCCATTTCAAGCATGGTGCAAGGCCACCAAATTCAAGTGCACTTTCATGCCATTTCAAGCAGGGTGCAAGGCCACCAAATTCAAGTGCAGTTTCATGCCACTTCAAGCAGGGTGCAAGGCCACCAAATTCAAATGCAGTTTCATGCCATTTCAAGCAGGGTGCAAGACCACCAAATTCAAGTGCAGTTTCATGCCACTTCAGGCAGGGTGCAAGGCCACCAAATTCAAGTGCAGTTTCATGTTAATTCAAGCAGGGTGCAAGGCCACCAAATGCTAGTGCAATTTCATGCCATTTCAAGCAGGGTGAAACCACCATAAAACCAATATAAATCCACACAAAACACCACACTCACAGTTCAGTAGACATTCAGTGTGTTCAGTTGATTCATAGCTCAGACAATCGTGACCTCTCTCTACCCCCATCTTGCAGAGACTGAGCCACACCCACACTTACGGGTTTTATAATCTCTCCCCCTCCAACTGGAAGGGGCGTGGCATTCACGGCATCATTGACAGTAGAGAGATTCTCAAAAAAATTTTTTAACACTAACACCACTTTTATTTTTAATTGATGGGAAGAATCCGCTGCACCTGATGAGTGGCTGCACTGCATTTTTTTTTGCCATGCAGCCTTTCAAAGCAGTTACCACCACCAACAATAGCCATTTGTTTTTGCAGTGCAGCAGCCTTTCAAAGCAGTTAACACCACCAACTACAACCATTTTTTTTTGCAATGCAGCCTTTCAAATCAGTTACCACCACCAACAACAGCCATTTTTTTCCAGTGTAGCCATTTAAAAGCAGTTACCACAACCAACAACAGCCATTTTTTTGCATTGCAGCCTTTCAAAGAAGTTACCACCAACAACAGCCATTTTTTTGCATTGCAACCTTTCAAAGCAGTTACCACCACCAACAACAGCCATTTTTTCCCAGTGCAGCAATTTAAAAGCGGTTACCACCACCAACAGCCATTTTTTCACAGTGCAGCCATTTAAAAGCAGTTACCACCCTCACCAGCAATTTTTTTTGCAGTGCAGCCTTTCAAAGCAGTTACCAGCACAACAACAGCCAATAGACACTTTTTGCAAGCATTTTAGAACCAATAGACACTTTTTGCAAGCATTTTAGAACCAATAGACACTTTTTGCAAGGTTTAGAACCAATGGAGACACTTTGTGCAAGAATTTTAGACTCAAAAGACAATTTCTGCAAGCATTTTAGAACCAATAGAGATACTTTATGGAACCAGTTTCGAACCAATAGAGACACACTTTTTGCAAGCATTTTAGCACCAATAGACACTTTTTGCAAGCATTTTAGAACGAATAGAGACACTTTTTGCATGCATTTTAAAACCAATAGACACTTTTTGCAAGCATTTTGAAACCAAAAGAGACACTTTTTGCAAGCATTTTAAAACCAATAGGCACTTTTTGCAAGCCTTTTAGAACCAATACACTGTTTGCAACCATTTTAGAACCAAAAAGGACACTTTTTGCAAGTATTTTAGAACCAATGAAGACACTTTTTACATCCATTTTAGAAACAATAGACACTTTTTGCAAGCATTTTAGAACCACATTAAGTGCACTCACAGTTGAGTATACATGTGTTCAGTGTTAGTCACAGCTCAGAAAGACATGACCCTCAGGCTTCCTCCATCTTGCAGAGACTGAATGAGGCACACCGCTTCCAGATTTTATAGTCCCTCCCCCCTCCCACCAGCAGGGGCAGCAGAGAGAATGGCAATAAAAATAAAAATTAATATCTCTCGATTTTCCCATTGATGGGAAAAATCCTCCGGTCCCAAAAGGCGGAGGGGGGCTCTGAACAAGGTGGCGGCATTCTCTCGGAAATCACAGCACAGTGTGCCAAAAGCGGTCAAGATCAGACTTTTAGTAAAATGGATGGAGTTGTTTCTCCACAAATAAAAATGGGTCTGGTCTTCCCAATAGCCAGAGAGTGGAATGAGATCTGCCTGTAACGGTGGGGTTATCTAATTGAAGAATTTCACAAAATTAAATTTGTTTGGAGCAAGATTTACAACAGTTGTATAACTTAAGGATGGTTTTATTCCATGAGCATACAACTGACTAGATTGTGCTGGAAAGAAGACACATACATGAATGTGATATAAATGTATATAATCATATAACACACACAATTATATTTCTTCTGATTTTTATATCCAATGATGAATTTTATTTCAGACTAGACAAGGGACATTAAATAATAAACATTGTAAACCTCCCCGCAACTTCATTCTGGTGTCTTGGCCGTGCTGATCCGGGCCAGGCTCCCCGCACGCTGTGGAAGAAACATAGGCATCTTTTCGCTTTTATTGTGATTTATTTGTCTTTTCTTACCTTTCCTCCTTAACGGGGAACCTGAAGAAAGACAAGTTGTGTCGCCTAAATTGGCGATTGGAACAATTTACCGCAGAGTAGTAGGCAACACTTGTAGATGTGTACGGCATGGTCAAAGTCAAAGGCCAAAGTGAAGATATCAGCAAAGATCTTATAGCGGAGCTCCACTATAAGATCTTTGGATACGAGAGCGGCGGTGGAAGCAAAGATCCGATCTTTGGCCAGAAGCAAGATGGCGGAGCAAGATGGCGGAACAAGATGGCGGAGGCTGGTTGCTGAAATGCGTCCTATAATCACCCATGAATCTGCCCATGACCGTACTACGTGTTTTTCGTAGGAGTAGGCCATCTTCCTCCGCTAAAAAATCTTTGGCAATTAGAGTCATGTCGAAACTGCCCTAACTGAGGTAGACTGACAAGTCTGTTCCAGGCTGACATTAAGTTCCATTGAGCAATATATTGGCTTCAACTATTCCAATCGACCACTTAACTGCATAGAATCGGCCCCTCTGTCCTGTCCCCTCCCGGCCTCCAGAAACCCAGATGGCCATCCCAAGTAAAGGGGTGATTAATGTAGACCGGCTTTGCCCCGTTGTGGTCTTTACTCTGGGGAACTGACACGCGGACTCGGGTTACCGCTTTCAGTTTAGTCCGCGTCCTTCCTGTCACTTGACTGCCTCTTCCACCCCACTCTGACTTAAAGCGGAGCTCCAGTGTCTTTGCTGACCTCTCTCTCTCTCTTTGGCTTTCTCCACCTTCTCACAGAAGCTCACTTTCTGCTCTGTACAGTACAGCCTCAGGGATCGACATTGAATTCAATATCAATTTCACACGTTTATCTCTACTTACAAACAATCATTTATTTTTCCTCCTCTAGCGTTTCTGACACTGTTCTACCACTTCGCCGCGGCTTCACCTCGTCCAGACACACCAATGCTACCGTTCTTCATCAAGTACCATCACCATTCATTCCATCGCCGGAAACATTAGCTCTACAAAACCTCGTATTCCGCTTGCGTAGCTTATAGCCCAACGGTATGAGGATAGAATTCTCCAATTGTAGGTAAATAACCAACACACCATCTCCCCATTTCCCCACCTCTTCCCTGTGCCCTGTCTGGGTGCTCACCTATTTCTTCCTTCATCTTCCTCCATTCACTTCCTCTAGCATCACATTTCTCGCCACTTCGGTCTTTTTGTCCTAATCTCGCAGCCTTTTGTTCAATATCTCTGACCATTGTCCACTTATCTTATCAATTAACCCCCCCCCCCCCACACACACACACACACACACACCTGTATCCACCCGTACCTTGCGAGGCTTTGACTTGTCCCCACCTCTCCACCTGCTTCTCCCCTCTACTATATTAAGTCTGAAGAATTGTCCCTACCAGAAAAATATGCTTAGCCATCTTCTCCAGAGATGTTGTCAGACCCGCGGACTTACTCCAGCACTTTGTATCCTTTTCAATCAATCAATCAATTAGAATTATTCATCACATACACAATAAAGTGCAGTGATATGAACCTGCCAGCAGCGGTACAATAAAAAAGAACACACATTACACAATAACAATTTAATACAAACATTTGTGTTAAAAATTATGACCCAGTATCTGCAGTTCTTTGTTTCTACATCATCTGGTTTCACGGTAGCTGCCTGAACAGTTGATTTTTTCATCCTAAACTCACTATAAATACAACAATCATTTTTAATAATTCGATTTTAGTCCTACAATGTGAATTTAATCTTGGAATTAGTTCATATTAGTCCTAGGAATTTTAAATCTCATCCAAATCTTCATCCTTTTCATAACCCTGGTGCAGTCTTGCCAAGGATTTGATATTCTTGGCAAACAATGATTGCCACGACTGACAATACTTCAGCTGATGCCCATTAGTAAGTTACAAAGGTTTAGTATGTCTCTCATATATTTGACCAATGTTTCTAATAATGGTTTACTTACTTGAATTTCGGCTTGAATTTCCATCCCATCAACAGAGAATTATTTGGATCACCCGTTTTCACCTTCTCCTGTTTTCACCTTGTTTCACTTCATACATATCCCTGTCTAACTTCATCTGCCTGTTATCTACTCCTTTCCCTTGAATATGTTTGAACTTCTGAATTCAACTATTATTCTGTTCACTGATTTCGTAAAACATTCTCCGTGTATTTCTTTGACATTACCAAATACTAGTTTTTAACTTTATTTCGAAACTGAATTTGCATTCTGTTTCTTACGTGCCCATTTGCTATTTTATTCTGTTTTAATTTATCATTCATCATAGCCAGTACAATTGCCATGAGGCAATTTGCCTTTGTAACATTATTCGAAACATTTCCCTTGCAACATTGCCCCAGGGACACTTGCCCTGACACGGATCCATTTTCAAGGGTGCAGAGCACATTAGTAAGTTACACGCCACACATCGCATTTGCAAGGACATACTGTGGTGTGATTTCCGAAGAACACCGCCACCTACAGCCGTCATTTTTAGCTACCTCGCTCAGAGCCCCCCTCCGCCTTCCTGGACCAGAGGACTTTTCCCATCAATGAAAAATCAGAGATATATTAATGTTTTTTTTTAAATCGCCATTCTCTCTGCTGCTTCTGCTGGAGGGAGGGGGAGGGACTATAAAACCAGGAAGTGGTGTGCCTCACTCAGTCTCTGCAAGATGGAGGAAGCCAGAGGGTCGTGTCTCTCTGAGCTCTGAATAGCACTGAACACATGTCTACTCAACTGTGAGTGCCCTTAATGTGGTGCTAAAATGCTTGCAAAAAGTGTCTCTATTGGTTCTAAAATGCTTGCAAAAATTGTCTATTGGTTCTAAAATGGTTGTAAAAAATGTCTCTATTGGTTCTAAAATGCTTGTAAAAAGTGACTCTATTGGTTCTAAAATGCTTGCAAAAAGTGTCTATTGGTTCTAAAATGCTTGCAAAAAGAGTTTATTGGTCCTAAAATGCTTGCATAACATGTGTATTAGTTCTAGAATGCTTGTAAAAAGTGTCTATTGATTCCAAAATGCAAAAAGTGTCTATTGGTTCTAAAATGGTTGCAAAATGTGTCTATTGGTTCTAAAATGCTTTAAAAATGTGTCTATTGGTTCTAAAATGCTTGTAAACAAGTGTCTCTTTTCGTTCTAAAATGGTTGCAAAAAGTATCTATTGATTCTAAAATGCTTGCAAAAAGTCTCTATTGCTTCCAAAATGCTTGCAAAATGTGTCTCTATTGCTTCGAAAATGCTTGCAAATGTGTCTATTGGTTCTAAAATGCTTGTAAAAAGTGTCTCTATCCGTTCTAAAATGCTTGCAAAAAGTATCTATTGGTTCTAAAATGCTTGCAAAAAGTTTCTCTATTGGTTCTAAAATGCTTGCAAAAAGTGTGTCTATTGGTTCTAAAATGGTTGCAAAAAGTGTCTATTGGTTCTAAAATGCTTGTAAAAAAGTGTCTCTTTTCGTTCTAAAATGGTTGCAAAAAGTATCTATTGATTCTAAAATGCTTGCAAAAAGTGTCTCTATTGCTTCTAAAATGCTTGCAAAAGGTGTCTATTGGTTCTAAAATGCTTGTAAAAAGTGTCTCTATTCATTCTAAAACGCTTGCAAAAAGTATCTATTGGTTCTAAAATGCTTGCAAAAAGGTTTCCCTATTGGTTCTAAAATGCTTGCAAAAAGGTTTCCCTATTGGTTCTAAAATGCTTGCAAAAAGTGTCTCTATTGGTTCTAAAATGCTGCCTGGCCAGAGTGACTGAACTGCCTGGCCAGAGTGACTGAGCTGCCAGCCCAAGAATCCATTCGGCCCACAATGTCCATACTAGCCCTCTGGAAACCAGTCCCTTTGACCCACAACACACATACTAACGCTCCAGAAAGTCCCCCCCCCCCCCCCACTAGCCAGCAATATCGGAATTGGTGGAGAGGTGGAATATTGCATTGGGTGACCAGCCCTCCCATGTGAAACTGGGACCCAATGGGTCCCACTTGGTCTAGTGTATATATATATATATATATATATATATATATATATATGATGTGAATATGACTGAAACCATATATAATTATGTATAATTATCTATAATATTAAAAGTCTGATTTTGACCGCTTTTGGCTCGCTGTGGTGTGATTTCCAAGAGAACGCCGCCAAGGGAAACAAGTAGAGTAGCTATGGAAACTATGAGGATCAAAGAAGAGGAAGTACTGACACTTTTGAGAAATATAAAAGTGGATAAGTCTCCAGGTCCGGACAGGATATTCCCTAGGACATTGAGGGAAGTTAGTGTAGAAATAGCAGGGGCTATGGCAGAAATATTTCAAATGTCATTAGAAACGGGAATAGTGCCGGAGGATTGGCGTACTGCGCATGTTGTTCCATTGTTTAAAAAGGGGTCTAAGAGTAAACCTAGCAATTATAGACCTGTTAGTTTGACGTCAGTGGTGGGCAAATTAATGGAAAGAATACTTAGAGATAATATATATAAGCATCTGGATAAACAGGGTCTGATTAGGAACAGTCAACATGGATTTGTGCCTGGAAGGTCATGTTTAACTAATCTTCTTGAATTTTTTGAAGATGTTACTCGGGAAATTGATGAGGGTAAAGCAGTGGATGTTGTGTATATGGACCTCAGTAAGGCCTTTGACAAGGTTCCTCATGGAAGGTTGGTTAAGAAGGTTCAATGGTTGGGTATTAATGGTGGAGTAGCAAGATGGATTCAACAGTGGCTGAATGGGAGATGCCAGAGAGTAATGGTGGATGGTTGTTTGTCAGGTTGGAGGCCAGTGACGAGTGGGGTGCCACAGGGATCTGTGTTGGGTCCACTGTTGTTTGTCATGTACATCAATGATCTGGACGATGGTGTGGTAAATTGGATTAGTAAGTATGCAGATGATACTAAGATAGGTGGGGTTGCGGGTAATGAAGTAGAGTTTCAAAGTCTACAGAGAGATTTATGCCAGTTGGAAGAGTGGGCTGAAAGATGGCAGATGGAGTTTAATGCTGATAAGTGTGAGGTGCTACATCTTGGCAGGACAAATCAAAATAGGAGGTACATGGTAAATGGTAGGGAATTGAAGAATGTAGGTGAACAGAGGGATCTGGGAATAACTGTGCACAGTTCCATGAAAGTGGAATCTCATGTAGATAGGGTGGTAAAGAAAGCTTTTGGTGTGCTGGCCTTTATAAATCAGAGCATTGAGTATAGAAGTTGGGATGTAATGTTAAAATTGTACAAGGCATTGGTGAGGCCAATTCTGGAGTATGGTGTACAATTTTGGTCGCCTAATTATAGGAAGGATGTCAACAAAATAGAGAGAGTACAGAGGAGATTTACTAGAATGTTGCCTGGGTTTCAGCAACTAAGTTACAGAGAAAGGTTGAACAAGTTAGGGCTTTATTCTTTGGAGCGCAGAAGGTTAAGGGGGGACTTGATAGAGGTTTTTAAAATGATGAGAGGGATAGACAGAGTTGACGTGGAAAAGCTTTTCCCACTGAGAGTAGGGAAGATTCAAACAAGGGGACATGACTTGAGAATTAAGGGACTGAAGTTTAGGGGTAACATGAGGGGGAACTTCTTTACTCAGAGAGTGGTAGCTGTATGGAATGAGCTTCCAGTGAAGGTGGTGGAGGCAGGTTCGTTTTTATCATTTAAAAATAAATTGGATAGTTATATGGATGGGAAAGGAATGGAGGGTTATGGTCTGAGCGCAGGTATATGGGACTAGGGGAGATTATGTGTTCGGCACGGACTAGAGGGGTCGAGATGGCCTGTTTCCGTGCTGTAATTGTTATATGGTTATATGGTTATCTATGGCCATCATTTTTGGCCACCTCGATCAGAGCCCCCCTCCGCCTTCCGGAACCAGAGGATTTTTCATTTCATTGAAAAATCAGAGAGATTTTAATGGGGTTTTTTTAATTGACATTCTCTCTGCTGCCCCTGCTGGTGGGAGGGGTGAGGGACTATAAAAACCGGAAGTGGTGTGCCTCACTCGGTCTCTGCAAGATGGAGGAAGCCAGAGGGTCACATCTCTCTGAGCTCTGAATAACACTGAACACATGTTAACTCAACTGTGAGTCCCCTTAATGAGGTTTGAAAATGAAAATATGGTTGGTTTGAAGTAAAACGGTACTGCCTGCAAATGGTTGTTTAGGTGCTTTGGGTTGAAGTTAAAAGGCACTGCTGAAAATGGTGGTTTGGGTGTTTTGGCTTGAAGTTGAAAGGCACTACTGCAAATGGTGGTTTGTGTGCTTTGACGATGTTTAAAGCACTACTGCAAATGATGGTTTGGGTGCTTTGACTTGAAGTTAAAAGGCACTACTGCACATGGTGGTTTGGGTGCTTTGGCTCGAAGTGAAAAGGCACTGCTGCAAATGGTGGTTTGGGTGCTTTGGCTTGAAGTTAAAGGGCTATGCTGCAAATGGTGGTTTGGGTGCTTTGGCTTGAAGTGAAAAGGCACGCCTACAAATACAATAGAATACAATACAATATTTATTGTCATTTGAGCCTCAGTGAGGCTCAAACGAAATTCCGTTTCCACAGCCATACAAACAAAGACAATTTCCTACAGACATACACACAATTTAATTCACACAAACATCCATCACAGTAAACCCACTGTGATGGAACGCAAAGTCTTTTCGCTCCCCTGTTCTCCATGTCTCTCCCGATGTCCAAGCCCCAGTCGGGCGATGATAAGTCCCACGGCCATTTTAGGCCGTGCCGGTCGATTTACGGCCCCGCTCCCGGTCTAAAAGTCGCAATGTTGGAGCCCCTGGCGGGCGCCAGAATGTCCCATGGCCATGAGGCCACTCCGGGCGATGTACGGCCCCGCTCCGGGTCTTTCCAACCCCGTGACACGGGCTGGAGAAGTTGCGTTGCAGGAGCTCCGGGCAGCGGTCTCTCTACTCGGACCTGCGAGCTCCTGATTTCTCAGTCCACTGGACCTGCGGCTGCATTGCTGGAGCCTCCGAGCCCCAGGAGTCGAGTCGCAGCAGCGAGTCACCGCCCCTCCCCACGCTCCGAGGCCGGCCAGCCCCACGATGGTGAGTAGTCCGCAGCTCCGCAGTCTCCCGAGCCCCCAGGTCGTTCAAGCTGGAGGCTGCTCAAAGGGTGCTAGGCCCCAACGACAACGGAGACCCGACAGGGAAAAGGTCGGGTCTCCCGTGCAGGGAAGAGATTCCCCCCTTCCCCCCCCCCCCCCCCCCCCCCCCACATATACACATTTAAAACCAGTATTAAAAAATACCAACACTACATTTAACTAGACAAAAATTTAGAAAAAGGCAGACAGGCTGTAGGGGCCGCTGCAACAGGTGAGTCGCGCCGACTCAATTTTATTTTGTGGTGGTTTGGTTGCTTTGGCTTGATGTTAAAAGCACTACTGCAAATGGTGGTTTGGGTGCTTTGGCTTGAAGTTAAATGGCATTACACTGTACTACAAATGGTGGTTTGGGTGCTTTGGGTAACTTCCTGTTTGCACTGTATATTAGATAAAACGCTACCACTTACGGCTGTGATTTTGGGCCATCTTACTCAGTCCCCCTCCGCTCAGCAGGTGCAGAGGGTTCTTCCCATCAATGAAAAATAAAAATGTTATTAGTGTTTAAAAAATGTTGAGAATCTCTCTCTTGTCAATCATGCCATGAAGGCCACACCTTTTCCGGTGGGAAGGGGAGGGGTTATAAAACCCAGAAGTGTGGGTGTGGCTCAGTCTCTACATGATGGGGGAGGGAGAGGTCACGACAGTCTGAGCCGTGAATCAACTGAACACACTGAATGTCTACTGAACTGTGAGTTTGGTGTTTTGTGTGGTTTTATGGTGGTTTCACCCTGCATGAAATGGTATGAAGCTGCATTTGAATTTGGTGGCCTTACACCCTGCTTGAAATGGAATGAATCCGCACTTGAATTTGGTGGCCTTGCACCCTGCTTGAAGTGGAATGTAACTGCACTTGAATTTGGTGCCCTTGCACCCTGCTTGAAATGGAATTTCAAGAAACAGCCATGAGTGAGCTGTCACCAGCCGTGAGTGAGCTGCCAGCAAATAAGGCTTGAGAGACTGAGCTGCCACCCCAAGAACCCATAGCGCCCCAGAAAGCCACTGGTCACCAATATTAGAATTGGTGGAGAGGTGGAATATTGCATCAGGGGACCAGCCCTCCCGTGTGAACATGGGACCCAACAGGTCCCACTTAGTCTAGTATTATATAAAAATAATATAATGGATATAATTGTGAATGTGTATTTTGAATGAGACTGCCGCAGTAGTCTGGTTCCTGAACCAGCCTAATGAATAGGTGAGGGCAGTTTCTGTGGGTTTCCCCGTTTACTGAACTCCACTGTCTGTGTGCAGAGTGGGGGTCACCATAGTGGGACTGGGGCAGTGCCCGGCTGGGGGAAGGCTAAAGCATCTTCCACTGACAGGAAAATGCCTAACCCTAACTTGCCCCCTTTCGAGAGCTGCCCATGGCTGGAGCTGGAGCCGCTTCGGGACCGGCTGCAGGTTCCGTACGTGTGGCACCACAGCAAGTCCACCTCGGCCAGCATGCCCTTCTGGATCATCATGGTGATGGTGGTGGGGAGCAGCACTGCCCTGCAGGCCTCGCAGGCCACCAGCACCCCCATAGCGCCGGCTCCATTAGACTGCCTGCTCGTTTGCTGCATCATCGGCATACGGCAGCCCGTCCGACCATTCGCAGCACTCACTGGCCGTCCGACCACTCTCACCGGCAGCCCAGCCTGACCGATGTTCCACAGCATCCATCGACCTACCGACAGCCCGTCCGACAAACTGATCGACTGACTGACCGGCCGACGACCAACTGACTGACCGACCGACCGACTGACTGACTGACTGAATATCCGACTTACCGACTGACTGACTGACTGAACAAACCCAATGCTAATCCTAACCCGTGCTCTAC
The DNA here is from genome assembly GCF_010909765.2 of Amblyraja radiata. NCBI lineage: Eukaryota > Metazoa > Chordata > Chondrichthyes > Rajiformes > Rajidae > Amblyraja > Amblyraja radiata. The sequence goes on along the minus strand of NC_045971.1, from coordinate 33,425,020 downwards.
GTTTGTTATTTATCGGTTTTATTTAACAGTTCACATCATAACTTTATAAAGATAAATCAATTATAAAACAAGTTATCAGCAAGGTTAGCATTACCTTTATTCCTTGGAAACCTTGTTATTGTTTTGATGTAATTAGGAGGCAGCCATGATCCCAGGGTCCTCGCTGCCTAGCGAGCATAAAACAAAGCGGTGCGTCCGATCTCAATGTCAAATGTGCATTACTCGAAGAATTTAAAAACATGTGTAGGTTTATGTCTTGACATGTTTCAGGTTTGATTTACATAATATTTTTACACAATATGTTAAAAATTCAAGTTTGATTTACATAATACTTTTACACAATATGTTAAAAATTCCGTGAGATGGGTCACGACCTTGGAACGAAAAAGCTCCTCGGCCCACAGCGTACAAGGGCGATTTCATATGGAGTTCTATTCACATGACGTTTACAAACACTTATTTAGTCTTCCTATGATGTTCAATGGCACCAGGCATTGTCCGAACACAAAGGTACACAAAAAAGCTCGAGAAACAGCGGGTGCAGAAGCATCTATGGCACTAAGGAAATAGGCAACGTTTCGGGCCGAAACCCTTTTTCAGAACACATTTTACCTTTGCTTTGGGTGAGATCCTCCTCAGCACCAGGGCTTTGTTTTTCATCCCTTGCTCTCTGCAGTGAATAGGGAAGTTGTTCCCCTGAAACAGAAAAGATTCTCCATCAGAATACAATGCAGCGCATGCGGGTTAGTAAATTAAATGAAGTTATATTCTGATTTTTTTTTTAAATCTTACAATTGAATCCCACATTCGCAGAATGTCGCCGGTGAGATGCCGGTGCATCTCCAGCCTAAATTCTTCAGTCATGGGAGCGCAGGACAGGGAGAAGAGTAGAGCAAGTCATCAGACATAAGTAAAGGCCATTTCCTCAGCACGACAACCCTGCGGTAACACAGTGGATGAAAGGTTCGTGTTCTTTTCCGAAAAATAAGTTGTACCAGCTTACCAAATGAACAAAAGTTAAAGGTTTCTCACCAGCTGGAGACGGATGCGATGGTGCCCGAAGATGCAGCGTCATTGCACGCGTCTCCAAATAAACCAACTTATAAATGCCCCGTTATTACATCAGTGAAATAAGCCACATTCGTTTTCATATCAAGAGCAGCAATCAAATGATGTTGTGAAGAAATAAGTACCGAGAGTAGAGTAGAAAGTACCCGAAACTTAATCACATCTATTGTAATTTCTCAGGCTAGCCATGTGCAAAATTACAAAGCAACCCGATGGTGAGTAAGAATGCGACTTCGGCAGCTGTTGGTCGCCCAATCTGAACAAACTTACATTTGACTTATAACCATATAACAATTACAGCACGGAAACAGGCCATCTCGACCCTTCTAGTCCGTGCCGAACACATAATCTCCCCTGCATAAATAAGTACCTTGTATGCGGGGATCATCAAAGGTAGAAGAATCTCTGCACTTTCCTCAGCTCCGACAGAATCCGCTTGTTTCAGCACTTGGCAAATCTGGGAACCTCTCCCAACTCTGGGTTTTTTCTGTCTGGGATTGTTTGTGTCTGGGAGTTTCAAGGCGGCAGCCACCAATTGCCTTAATTGGAGGAGAAGTGAGTTGAATCACCCCATATACAACACAGTGCGTTGTTGGCCACTTCTTGCAGTCTGAGGAAGATGCAGATGAAGTCTATCCCTTGTCAAATGAGCGCACAGCTGACACCCGCAATACTGTAACTATCCAAGCAACACATTATGCGAACCTGAATTCCAGACTAACTGAAAGGCCACTAGAAAAAAATAACGTTGCACCAGCCAGAGTTGCCCGAGGCAGTAGATTAAGTTAATTAATTATATACGCTAACGCCCAGAGCCATGCAGCACGGAAAGACCCTTCGGCTCAACGCGTCCGTCGACAAAGGAGCCCCTCAAAACTAGTTCCATTTGCCCATGTTTGTCCCATATCCTTCAACTTTTCCCATCCATGTTTCTGTCCAAATGTCTTTTAAATGTATTTTAGTACCTGCTACCTCCTCTGGCAGCTAGTTCCATACACCCACCACCCAACACAGTGAGGAAAGCATGGAACTGCAAATAGACCCGTCCGGTTCAAGACCAACCTTGCGACCTGTTGTAACATCAGTGCATTAATGGCGCAACCGTAGAACTGCTGCCTCGGAACACCAGAGACCCGGGTTCGATTCTGATCTCGGGTGCTGTGTGTGTGGAGCTTGAGCGTTCTCCCTGTGACCACGTGGTTTCCTCTGTGTGTCCCCAGATTCTCGTATCCCAAAGACATGAGGGTTTGTAGAGTAATTGGCCGTTGTAAAGTGCCTCTTAACAGGATCAATACGTGAGTCTGAATCACTTATACACGCCATTGTAAAATGTAAAAGGTACACAAAAATGCTGGAGAAACTCAGCGGGTGCAGCAGCATCTATGGAGCGAAGGAAATAGGTGACGTATCTCCTCATTGTAAAATATAACATGCCTTACATTTTAATCACATCCAAGAGACGTATATAATTAATAAGTAGACAAAAATCCTGGAGAAACTCAGCAGGTGAGGCAGCATCAATTGAGCGAAGGAATAGGTGACGTTTCGGGTCTCGACCCTTCTTCTGACGTTCTTTGCCAAAGTTTACTAAACCATTATTGCTAGTGCAATTGACAAACAGCGGTATAGATGTCTGAAAAAAGGTCTTGACCCGAAACGTCACCTATTCCTTCACTCCATAGATGCTGCCTCACCCGCTGAGTTTCTCCAGCATTTTTTCTACCTTCGATTTTTCCAGCACCTGCAGTTCTTTCTTATATATAATTAATAGAAACGGAAGCTAAATTTTTAGGGGCTCCAAAAAATTGTTGGATAAAATAAAATGCAAAAAAATTTGTTCTAAAGGCACGCTGCACCTCTTTGGCAGCCTTCCCCTGAATTAATGTAATAAAATGTAAATTTATTTGCCATTTTATAAAAAAAATTTTTATCCAACAATTTTTTTGCACCCCTAAAAAATTAGCGGTCGGATCGAGTGGCCGCTGCCGCCGGAACGTGCCCCAGCTCCGAGTTCTGGTCGCCGCTGTCCTAGCTCGGAGGCCAGGTCACTGCTGCCGCTGCTCCAGCTCCGATGCCGTGTGGCCCCTGCCGCTGCCCCCGCTCCGAGGCCAGGCCTCCGCTATCGCTGCCCCCGCTCCAGGGCAGGTCGCCGCTGCCGCCGCCCCAGCTCCGAGGCCAGGCCGCCGCTGTTGCTGCTGCTGCCGTCGTCCCAGCCGCTGCCGCCGCCGTCCCAGCACCGATGCCGGGCGGCCGCTGCCGCTGTCCCAGCTCCGAGGCCAGGCCGCCGCTGCCGCTGCCACCGTCCCAGCACCGATGCCGGGTGGCCGCTGCCGCTGTCCCAGCTCCGAGGCCAGGCCACCGCTGCCGCTGTCCCAGCTCCGAGGCCAGGCCACCGCTGCCGCTGTCAAGGCCGCCGCTGCTGCTGCCCAGCTCCGAGTTCTGGTCGTCGCTGTCCCAGCTGCCGCAGCCAGTGCCCCAGTTCCGAGGCCGCCAGCTCCGCCATTAGGCCTCGGCGCATGCGGAGACGGGGGATACGACTAAAGAAGTTGCATCCCCCGAAGGAAGAGACCAAAAACATGTTCTCCCTCCCCCCCCCCACCACATACACAACATAATAAACCAAAAATCAACTAATCAGGACAAAAGAACAACACAAAAAAAGAAGAAAAAAACAGACAGACTACAGGCGAGCCGCAGCTGCTGAGGCAGCGCCACAATCTTTTTGTTAGGTTGAGAAAATAAATACAAAACTTGGATTTATAACAGCTCATGGGCCATGGCTAGCTGCTAATGAGGAGGCGCAATATTTTAAACTGCCCCGGGCGCTCAAAACCCACCCTACGCCACTGGGGGAGGGGGGGGGGAGCATCTCCGGGACATATGGCCAGCATGGAGAAGCTGCGCTGGTATCTCGTCAGTCCAGATAGGGCTATAGTTAATCCGGTGAGACAGGCAGAGTTGAGCTGCATTTAGCGCTGGATTGAGCCTCCGAAGCCTCGCGCGCGAGCGGCCGCCAAGAATTTGTGTCCCCCCACCCCTGTCCTCCCGGCCCCCTCCATGTTTTGACAGCGGTTTCCGTCTCTGATCCAAGCAACATATTACTCGAACCTGAATTTAATCTATCTTTACTATGCTAAAACGCTCATTTTGTCCACATCCGGTTTGTGTTGTTTTAAAATTTGCGCTATATCGCTAAGATTTTACGTCACCTTACCCACCGTTCTCCTCTGCTCAAATCGCACGAAGTTTTGTTCCGATTGGTGAGATATTACAAAAGTTATGAAGGTTTAAAAATCGTGAGATGAGCAGATTGGTCTGCTCGCCCTTAGATCGCCAGGAAGGTGACACCCCTTCCGATACCCGCTGTCAATCACCGGGGGGAGGAGAATAAAGCCCCGGAGGCCAAGCGGGAGTCCAGAGGCCGGGCATGAGTCCAGTAGTCGGGTGTGATTCCAGTAGTCGAGCGTGAGTCCAGTAGTCGGGCATGAGGCCATGAATGAGTCAGTCAGTCAGTCCGGAAGTCGTAAGTGAGTCAGTCAGTCAGTCCAGAGGCCGTGGGTGAGTCAGTCAGTCAGTCCTGAGGCCGTGAGTGAGTGAGTCCAGAATCCGTGTGTGAGTGAGTGAATCCAGAGGCCGTGAGTGAGTGAATCCAGAGGCCGTGGGTGAGTGAGTCCAGAGGCCGTGAGCCAGTGAGTAGTGAGCCCAGAAGCCATGTCAGTCGGTAGTGAGCCCAGAAGCAGTGAGTCAGTGAGTAGTATTGGGGGTAGAGTGCTGTCATGGATAGAAAATTGTTTGGCCGACAGGAAACAAAGAGTAGGGAATAACGGGACCCTTTCAGAATGGCAGGCAGTGACTTGGTATACTTGGGGTATACTATAGTGGGGTACTAGTGGGGTACTCCAAAGACTTGTCGGTGAATTGTGTTTGGTAAGTTGTAATATTGTCCCCAGTGTGTAGGATGGTGCTAGTGCACGGGGCGATCGCTGGTCGGCGCGGACTCGGCGGTCCGAAGGGCCTGTTTCCGCACTGTATCTCTGAAGTCTAAAAAGCCCCAAAGTCCTTAGTGCAACAAAGACGGTTTGTAGTTCTTAGTTCAGTTAGTATTTGCAGTGTTCAACATGGCTGTTGGGTAGGAGCTGAAGAAGGATCTCGACCCGAAACCTCCCCATCCCTTCTCTCCAGACGTGCTGCCTGTCCCGCTGAGTTACTCCAGCATTCTTCAGCCCACCAAGTCCCACCGACTAGTGAGCCCTGCACACTACCACTATCCCACACACACTAGGGATAATTTACAATTATACCAAGCCAATTATCTTATGTCTTTGGAGTGTGGGAGGAAACCGGAGCACCTGGGGAAAACCCACATGGGTCACGAGGGAACGTACAAACTCTGTACAAACAGTACCCGGCTCAAACCTGGGTCTCTGGCGCTGTAAGGCAGCAACTCTACCGCTAGCTAAATGGTGTTGACGGGACTGAAGGTGAATGGGACAGCGGGCAGTAGTTGGGGGTGGTTAAGATAACTCGTTAATTTTTATGCAAAAGGTTTTCTTTACTGCAAAAAATTACAGTATTTTATTTGCAGTTTTTGCATGCTCCATTATAACATTTTACAACAGTACAACTTGATTACTAAAACAAGGACAATTTCAATTCTTGATTTTAAACAATGTATACAACAATGACCCCAATCATCCCATTCCACCCACTCATTACTCTTGATTCAACCAAATTTATTTCTGAAATATTGGTCATAAATTTGGTGCACAAATGCTCCAAAATAAGGCTCTGAATTCACCAGACAGCATCTAAAAAAGGGTTTTACATATAACGTCTAAACAACAGATAGTACCAAGTCGTGATCTGCTCGCGGATTACTTCCCAGGCACAGGCGCTGAATCTCTGCAAAAGAGAACGTTCGGAATCACGCATCAGAGAATTAATAGATTTAGATTGAGTGAAATAATTGCCCGCGGGTCGTTTGATTATACAATTCAACCGTCTCACCTTCTGTTTAAGAAACTTGCGGAGTTTCTTGAAGTACGTCTCAACGGCGGACCTTTTCTGTGGCTGGGCCTTAGCGCCTGTGTTCCTCATACAGTTTTTCAGCCTAGAGGACTGCCTTCCCAGTGTAATCTCGACTTTCTTCATATGTTTCTTGGCCCATGTGACCAAGGTCCGGTTCTTGTGGAAGATCTTACTGAATTGATTCACCACTTTGTAGTCAACACCGACTGTGTCCGGGGCCTGCACACAACACAGAATGACATCAGTGTGGCCATGGACCCGTGAGAACGGCCGGGACGGGACAATATCACACTCATTTCCAAATCGAATAGTGATCAATAGATGCCATAGAGCCAGAGAGCCATAGTGTGATACAGTGTGGAAAATACTGCGGGGTGGGAGGTTGCAACCTTCACGTGGTCCGCCCCGTTTCAACGAATGCAATCAACCTGGCGTGCACAATCAAATAAGATCAAATAGAAGGTAGACAAAAGTGCTGGGGAAGCTCAGCGGGTGCAGCAGCATCTATGGCGACCTTGAGGAGATTTCGCAGTGGAGTAGACAAAGTGTTTAAGAAAGAACTGCAGATGCTGGAAAATCGAAGGTAGACAAAATCGAACAAGTTGTCCTTCAACTTTAGGCTGTGCACACTATACGCAAGAAGAAGAAGAAGAAGTAGAAAATGCATACAGATGTGTATGTAGGAACTACAAGTGCTGGTTTACACCCAAGATAGAAAATTGGAGTAACTCAACGGGCCTGGCAGTATCTCGGATGGAAGGGATGGGTGACTTTTCGGGTTGAGACCCTTCTTCAGAATGAGACTCACGAGAGAGGGAGATACAAAGATAAGGAAGAGTAAGGTGTGAAAACGAGACATTTTACTTCGGAGTCACGTGAGTGACTATGTGAAGAGCCCGCCAGCCCGCATGCGCGCCATTCCATCTACCTGGCGTTGATCCTCTAGCAGTAATTCAAATCCTACAGGTGTTTCAAACTTACTTTTCAGGTTGTCCTTTTGTTGCAGGAATCTCTCTTCGCAGAGTTTTCCTGCTGGACATAGTATTCCCGGCGAAACTCGGACGGACCGCGGGGAAACCTATTATGGACCGCGTTAGTGCGGGGAGCAGGTGACCGTCGGGTTTGCTGCCTGTGTCGCTGACAGTGCGGTCAGCGACTTCCAGGGGTATAAATTTGGGCGATATCCGGACGGGCCGCGGGGAATCTCAGACCGTGGGGATGCCGACTACGGACCCCCACGGTTTGCACCCGAGTCGCTGACAGTGCGGTCAGCGACTCCAACTTTGGCAGCCCAAAGGAAGACAACCAAACGGAGTCGGAGAGGCCTGGGCTGGACGAGCCCGGCCAGGTACAAGGGTACGTCCTCGGACGTTTTTACCCAGCCTAATATGGTCCACTAACAGGGCCATATCAGCACAGATCCACAGGGGGCCTACGGCAGCACCTGTGGACAGGGCTTCTCACAAATCTCCCTCTCTGTGGAGAGGAGTGCAATGGGTCAGTGTGACTGACTCCAACCCCGGAGGAATGTCCATGTCAGTAAGGTTCCAGAATACCCGGGGGAGGGGGGAGGGGGGGGGGGGGGGCAGAGTTCCCCTCACGTAACTAGCGGCATAAACACACCTACGCCTCCATGGCAGTAACAGTTATAGTGTATTCTTTCAAATATATGGCTATACAGGGTGGGCATCATTATGCTGGTATCCTCTGATTAATTGTATCAGTTCAGGGGTTTTGTTCTTGGTATCATACATGTATCATCATACAGTGAAATCAGACCTGCCATGGTGATCTAGATCCCTGGCCTGGAAAGCCTTGTAGACCTGTACCTATCAGCCACCTGTGCGAGCTACACATGGTGGCATCATGGTAATTCCGCTCATTAAAGCAAATTTCCTCCCACTCAAATGAGCGGAGTGGTAGAGGGTGCTACAGAAGTGTGCACATGTGCCTGAAGCGACACCTGGTTCAGGGTTGCAATTCTTCCCACTTGGTTGAAAGTGGTGATGGAGATAGTGCTAAAATACATGCACACATTCCTGAGGCAGCTCCTGGTTCAGGTTGCATAAGTCGTCCCATCCGGACGTGTGAAGAATGAAGATGGTTGAGGCAGCTCCTGGTTCAGGTTGCATAAGTCCTCCCATTCGGAGGTACGAAGGATGAAGGAGCCATATATATTATGCCTCCTGTGTCGGATGCATACACAGGCAGTTCAAGTCACATGCCTGCAGCTGCCTTAGTTCAAGGTTTGCATTGGCTCCCATCCAATATACTATGGGAGATGGTGTCGCAAACATGCTTGGTACAAAAGCATGCACAGACAATTTGAAGAGACGGATGTTAACACCTAATCTAATGGAAATGACAAACATGTGGACAGAGTCTGCGAATGAAATTTCACTGAAACTCCAGCAAAGGTAAGGGATCTGGAGTTAGAGACGCTGGTAAGTAGGTCTCGTTATTTACCTCCGTGAATATAGGTATCGATTGTTTGCAGCTCAACTCAGTCACCAGGTACCCTCCATTTTTTGCCTCATCAGTCGGTGCTTGCTAAAGAACCAGCAAGTCTCTGCCCCAGGCATCTTGGTAATGCCTGACTGGCCTACGCAGCCATTATTCCCACTCCTGTTGGAAATAGAACGGAGCCTTATCGCTGTTCCAAAACGCAAATCTGCTGGTTCACCCCGAGACTGGAGAGGACCATCCAATGATTGATCGAATCAAATCTTTGATTCAGAGTCTCAGGAGACCTTACCTAGGGCTCGGACTGTCTAGTCGTACGTTGGTCATGATCACTGAGACCTGGAGAGATAGTACCAAGTAATACTGCATCCCCCATATCTTTAAGTGGGAAGTGTTCTGTTTACAATCCAACATACGTATGATACGACATATATAACAAATGTTTTTTGTAAATTCCTCTCTAAACTAATTTTTTTGAGGGATAGAATTTATGCCAGTAGTGCCTTGTCATCATACTTATTGCTGGGATTGGGACATCACCCGGTCAGATCTCACTCACTGATAACCACATTTATTATACGTATCTTCAACTCAAAATCTCCAAGGCCCAGGGACTCAGAGATATGGGATGATGACATTGTGCTGCGCTTCTTCACCGATGGGCTCCAACTACATCCCTGTCCTTGTTCAAACTAATTTACAAAATGGTTATGCTCATGGCGCTAGTAACAGAGCAACAGATCTGTAGGAAGCAGACAAGATGGTTACATCTGTAGGCTATAACATTTTATGTTATGACTTAGTCTAGCAGAGCAAACCAGGGGCATCAGGTTTCAAACTTAATGGTGGCATACCCTATGGACCTTCGGTTGTGTGTGGTCACACATCTGTAACAGTATGTTAAGATCACCAAGAGCCTTAGAGGCATTGTACTAGCTATGTTTGTTAGTTACATAACACCTCATAAAAGGTATCAGTACAGACCACCTCCAGGTGGTTCAAACGGGGTCTGACTTGTGCAGGAATGATCACTGACAGTCTCAATCTCACTGCACAAGTGCTGTGACAACATCAATAGCTAGGGTAATGGACGTTCCGCTGGACCACATCCTAGCGGCTGCAGGATGGTCTAATGAACAAACCTTTCCAATCATTTGACAACTAACCCGTTGCCAGACCGAGGGTATTTGCCACCCTATTTTAGCTTCTGTTTTATAGTTTCCTCCTGGATGAAAGGGGTTACTATTATTATTGTTTGTACATTTAAAAACATCAGCATGTTTCAATCTATGTCATGTCTGAATGCTTTTTTTGTACACTCATCTGTGGTCAACCGATGCAGTTGTGTTGTGTGGACTCGTGTTCATGGCGTGAAATCACAGAGCTTCAAAATCTTCACGTAGTTACTCATGTGACTCCGAAGTAAAATAGTAAGATTAAACGAGAACTTACCAGTTTGAAGTTTGATCTTTATTATATGAGAAGTTACGATTAGGGATTACGTGCCCTCCGCTCCCAACCCTCCTTCATAAAGATCAGCTGGTAGTTCTAGTCTTCTCCAAATCTTACTATGATCAGTTCAACAACTGTTATCTGTGATTTCACACCGCTGCTTTGAAGATTGATGCGCATGCGGGCTGGAAGGCTCTTCACGCAATCCCTCATCGTATGGTACTAACACCATCATCAAGTATGCAGATGATACAACGGTGATTGGCCTCATCAGCAACAACGATGAGTCGGCCTACAGGGAGGAGGTCCAGCACTTAGCAGCATGGTGCGCTGACAACAACCTGGCCCTTAACTCCAAGAAGACCAAGGAGCTCATTGTAGACTTCAGGAAGTCCAGGGGCGGCACGCACACCCCCATCCACATTAACGGGACGGAGGTGGAACGTGTTTCTAGCTTCAGGTTCCTGGGAGTCAACATCTCCGATGACCTCTCTTGGACCCACAATACCTCAACTCTGATCAAGAAGGCTCACCAGCGTCTCTTCTTCCTGAGGAGACTGAAGAAGGTCCATCTGTCTCCTCAGATCCTGGTGAACTTCTACCGCTGCACCATCGAGAGCATCCTTACCAACTGCATCACAGTATGGTATGGCAACTGCTCTGTCTCCGACCGGAAGGCATTGCAGAGGGTGGTGAAAATTGCCCAACGCATCACCGGTTCCTCGCTCCCCTCCATTGAGTCTGTCCAAAGCAAGCGTTATCTGCGGAGGGCGCTCAGCATCGCCAAGGACTGCTCTCACCCCAACCATGGACTGTTTACCCTCCTACCATCCGGGAGGCGCTACAGGTCTCTCCGTTGCCGAACCAGCAGGTCCAGGAACAGCTTCTTCCCAGCGGCTGTCACTCTACTCAACAACGTACCTCGGTGACTGCCAATCACCCCCCCACCCCCCGGACACTTATTATCACTTATTATTATTTATTTAAATCATTTGCTATGTCGCTCTTCCAGGGAGATGCTAAATGCATTTCGTTGTCTCTGTACTGTACACTGACAATGACAATTAAAATTGAATCTGAATCTGTAACTCCTCATAAAATAAAGATCAAACTTCAAACTGGTAAATTCTCGTTTAATCCTACTATCAAAGGGGATAAAGCTCAAGGAAAATGTAGGAAAGATCATTGTTAGCTCGGAGAAGGTGACAAGGAAGCATACAGTGATAAAATTTAATCTGGGAACAGTCAGAGTGGCCGGAGATCTAGGAAGGGGGAGGGATGGAGAGAGAGGGAAAGCAAGGTTTACTTGGTTAGAGAATAATCAATAGATTAGTTGGCTTGAGAACCTTGTATCAACATTTCTGTTGGCACCTTTCCGGCGTCAACATTTCGGTGAGATCAGTTTGAAGAACTTCTTCCGACGGGTCAGATTTTATCTGAAGAATGGTATCGACCCGGAACGTCACCCATTCCTTCTCTCCAGAGATGTTGCCTGTCCCGCTGAGTCACTCCAGCATTTGTGATCTTCCTTCGGTTTAAACCAGAATCTGCAGTTCTTTCCAACACAACTCACTGTTTACTTTGTGTAGGAAGGAACTGCAGATGCTGGGTCGGGAAACATCTCAGGAGAATAATCAGCTCTGGACAGCTGACTGGCGTCTACTCCATCTACCTTTTGTCCAGTGATGCTGCCTGACCCACTGAGATACTCCAGCATTGTGTGTCATGTTCTACCTTAGCAGACTAACTCCATCAATCAAATGATATGAAATCGTTCTTCATAGAACTGTTGCGTTCGTTGAAACCCTAGTAGCTGTGGGTATTAATTAAAAATGGGCAAAATAATGCGATTATACTTAAAACACCGCGTCCCTAATTAAGTTTACATGTGACCCGTACATTCATTGTCCACGGGAACATTCGCGGATACATTAAATGACGCTTATAAATGTACACTCACCTGTCCTCCCGCCGTGAGATCGGCCAAGTCCGCTACTGCGATGCCTAATGAGCTCATTTCAGCTTTGCACCGCGGGGGGTTGCGAGGTCCCTACAACAAGGGAAGGGGTCAAGTCCGGCTCCAGCACACAATTCACACTCACGCCAACATTATCTCTAACAACATTGTTGTTATCGAGCAACCTTTTGGATTACAACGGACTATTTGAACGTACCCGCCCTTTTGCCCCCTTCCTTCCCCTCCTTTCATCCGACATGAAGCGATACAGCTCTGCGTGCGGGTTATTAACCGGGTATCCCACACACCGCGTGTTGTCCGCTACAATAGACAAACGAGACGCAGTTTGGGTGACCGCTCTGCTGAACCTTCAGTTCAGTCGGATAGTTGGAAGTGGAGCTGACTGTTGTCTACTCCATCTCCCCACTCCTTCAGCGAGGCTCGCCCGCCCACTCGCTACATTGATCATTTACTTTATCTGTTCCTGTGAGCCAGACTTTAATAGTTTTCCTTCTGTCGACGCCTCCTCCACACGGCTCGCGCTTACACTGCGACAATCCTGTCCCGCCCTGGTTCTCCGACTAGATTCACTGTCCTCCTAATTAATTTTACTGATTGTATGCCTCGCTGTCACCTTTCCCTCTGCCCTTGCATATCAGTTTCCTTCTCCCCGAACTCTTAGTCTGAAAAAAGGTCTGAACCCGAAACGTCACCCATTCCTTCTCTCCCGAGATGTTGCCTGTCCCGTTGAGTTACTTCAGCTTTTACTGTCCGCCCCCTACTCTCTGATCATATCCCCTTTCTCTGCAGCTGGAGTCTCGCTTCATTGCAAACCTTCTCATCTGTGTAGAGGTCGTTGAGCTGAAACTCTTCATAACTTTTTTATTATGTCACCGATCGGAATAAAACTTGTTGTCTTGGAGCAGGGGAGTTGGCGAAAAAATCCTAGCGATATAGGGTAGCATGTTTGCCCAAATGTACTTACAACGCAGACCGGAAGTGGCCAAGATGGAAGTATTAGTAATTACATATGTTTCTTGGCATCACAGCTGAATGTGAGAAAAGATGCTGCTGTTAGGACATTTCAATGCCATACGACTCGGTCTAAGTCAGCCGGGAGAGTTCAGGTCATTTCATGGGGTTCGGTCATTGGGGACGGTGCCTCAAGTTCCTTTGGCTGTGAACTGTTGCAAACTACTCCACGCCATGGGATACCCTGCACATGAGGGGTCTCAAAGTCATTTGGAGTCAAGTGGCCACAGTAGGAAAATGCAACTTTGGGACTGTCACTGTGGTGCTGAAAGTACCAGCTGTCTCTAGTAGGACTCAGGCCAGTCATTTGCATTTCTCTTCTTCATATCAGAGTAGATAACCTCACACTGCCTACATGTAACGCTATTTGTCCAGTTCATGCCACACAGGTCGCCTATCAATATCCCTCCATACAGGCACACTCCTCATAAAGTGTAGGAAAGCACTGCAGATGTTGGATTACACCCAAGATAGACACAAAAATCTGGAGTAACCCGGCCAGTCAGGCGGCATCCCTGGAGAAAAGGAATAGGTGAAGTTTTGGGTCGAGATCGTTCTTCAGACCTCTCACAACTTGCTTTCCTTTCTGCTTTATATCCTGACTACAACACCCTTGATCCCCTCCTTCATCCAAGTTGCCAATATTAGCTGTAAGTATTTGAGGCCCGGGCAGTGATCTCTGGGGTAACCCACATAAATCTGAAAAAGGAATGGGTCAAGATCACATTAAAGTCACCATTGCAAACAGATCGACCAGAGTCTCTTTCACTCTAACTCCGTTACTTTCTATACAGTCTAGAGTCGTGGTCCCGGGTAACAGGACCAACACAATCCAACATCCCCAAAGTCTAGGAAGACTCATGTTCTAGAAGGCCAGATGAACGTGTCGATCTAAGGAAGAGCAATAACACATATTAACAATCAGCGCCCAACAAAGACGATGTAATAGTCCATTGTGAATGAAACAACTCTTACCTGTAAGATGTATTTCTGGTAAGGACGTCTGTATGGACTGAAGTCTAGGGCAGATGGGCATGCTGAATATAAACAGTCCATCATTTGCATCATAATCATGACACGTCGACACTGACATTTTCGGAGCCATATTCGCTTACTAAGTGCTTGGAATTTACTGGTGAATTAACAATGATTAACACAAGGGCGGTGGAAATGGAGCCTGCGATTTCGCTTTGAGTCCAGAGTTCTTCAGTCACATTGGTGGACAGTGAAGCTCAGAACTGGGAAATTACCTGACCGCTTCTGAACCAATAGCGAACTTGTAATAGAGCGGGCACAATTACAATTCCGGAAGGAGCAGTTTGTCCATGAGGGAGAGAAAGGTGGAGGAGGGAAGTTTGCAGATTGGTATGAGTCAAGCCAGTTATGGGGTGCCAATGATTTGGAGACGCGGGTAGATTTAGGTGGAAAGCTTGTTGTTACTATTAGTTTGAGGCCTGATATAGTGTTATGGTCAGTTAGTCAGCGGATAGTGTAATTTATAGAATTTACGGTGCCTTGGAGAACTTGGTGGATGAGGCGTATGAAAAGGAAAAGGTTTAGATATGTTGAGTTGGCAGCAGAAGTTCAGCAGTGAGGATGGAGAGCAAGTGCACGTCCTGTATAGTTGGGGTGTAGAGGTTTCATAGCGAGATCAATCACGTCGCTATTTGAATTCTTAAGAATTCGTGGACAGATTTTGTGTCAGGCTGTAAAGCAATGTCAGCGGCAGCAGAGCAAGGCAGTAGGTGGATTTGGTGGAGAATAAATAGTGTCAGTTGGGGGTAGAAAGGAAACATATGACATGCAGTATGTGTATTTCTTTGTAATTGTACAAAGGGGCCTGGGGTCTGAGGGCACGAGATCAAGGGGTTGGACTAATGGAGAACGCTGCTGAACACAACATTCCTGCTCCTATTTATAGAAGAATCAGGGCCAAAAAACGCAGAGAGCTGCCATGCCAAACACTGGCTACATAGAGACATAGAAAATAGGTGCAGGAGGCCATCCGGCCCTTCGATCCAGCATCGCCATTCTCTGCGATCATGGCTGATCGTCCCCAATCAATAACCCATGCCTGCCGTCTCCCCATTTCCCTTAATTCCACTAGCCCGTAGAGCTCTAACTCTCTCTTAAATCCATCCAGTGATTTGGCCTCCACTGCCCTCTGTGGCAGGGAATTCCACAAATTTACAACTCTCTGGATGAAAAAGTTTATTCTCTCCTCAGTCTTAAGTGGCATTCCCTTTATTCTAGGATTGTGGCCCCTGGTTCTGGACTCGCCCAACTTTGGGAACATTTTTCCTGCACCCAGCTTGTTCAGTCCTTTTATAAGTCTGCATAAGATACCCCCTCATCCTTCTAAACGCCAGTGAATACAAGCCTAGTCTTTTCAATCTTTCCTCATATGACAGTCCCGCCATCCCAGGGATCAATCTCGTGAACCTACGCTGCACGGCTTCAATCACAAGGATGTCCTTCCTCAAATTAAGAGACCAAAACTGTACGCAATACTTCAGATGTGGTCTTACCAGAGCCCTATACAACTGCAGAAGAACTTCTCTACCCCTATACTGAAATCCTCTTGTTATGAAGGTCAACATTCCATTAGCTTTCTTCACTGCCTGCTGTACCTGCATGCCAACTTTCAGTGACCGGTGTACAAGGACACCCAGGTCTCGCTGTACCTCCCCCTTACCTAACCTAACCCCATAGAGATAATAATCTGCCCCCTTGTTTTTGCCACCGAAGTGGATAACCTCACATTTATCTATATTATTACTGCATCTGCCACACATCTGCCCACTCACTCAACATGTCCAGGTCACCCTGCAACCTCCAAACATCCTCTTCACATTTCACACTGCCACCCAGCTTTGTGTCATCTCTTTGTCCCTTAACATATCTAAAGAAGCTTTTACTGTCCTTCTTTATATTCCTGACCAGGTTCCCTTCGTACTTCACCTGCTGCAACTTAACCCCAAATAGTAGCCCGGATGTAGGGTGTCTGTAGATAACACCAATTAGTGTCTTCTTGCCTTTGCAATTCCTCAACTCAATCCACAGTGACTCGACCACTTCAGTCCATATGTCTTCCCTCGCAAGGGACTGAATTCCATTCCTCACCAGAAGAGCTACCCCCCCCCCCTCCTCTGCGCACCTGGCTGTCCTTGCCATACGATGTATAACCCTGAATATTAAGTTCCCAGACCCGATACTCCTGCAGCCATGTTTTGGTAATCCCCACAATGTCATATCTACCAACCTCTATCTGAGCCTCAAGCTCATCTACTTTACTTCTTATACTTCGCGCATTCAAATACAGTACTTTTAATTCCTTACGCATCTCACCATTCACATCGATCCCTACTACACTTGGCCATACACTCCTATCACTTTGTGTGCTTTCTTTCCCATTCATTCTGGAGTCATTAACTATTCCTTTACTCTCTTTCCCTTTAACTCCGTCCTTGACTATCCCATTTGACACCCCCTCCCACCCCCCCCCCCTCCCTATTTAGTTTAAAACCACCTGTGTCACAGTGGCAAACCTGCCTGCCAGAATGCCGGTCCCCCAACTGTTAAGATGCAATCCGCCCCGTTTGTACAGTTCCCTCTTACTCCAAAACAGATCCCAATGGTCCAAGAATCTAAATCCCTGCCCCCTACGTCAGTTCCGCAGCCACACATTCCTGTCCTGTATCTCCCTGTTCCTGCTCTCGCCAGCATAAGGAACTGGAAGCAACGGGAAACTTCTCGCTGTCACCCACCTTCCCTCTTCCAGTAGCTTTGGTGTAAGAATCATGCTGTAGGACTCATCGAGGAACGACTCAGCCTCTCTGACGAACCTGAGGCCATCCATTTGTTTCTCCAGTTCCCCAACACGGTCCTTCCGGAGCTGTACCTGGATGCACTTCTCACACTTGTAGCAGCCAGAGGCACCAGCGGTGTCCTTGACCTCCCACATACTGCAATCATCGCACTGAATCAGCTTGCCTGACATCTCCTTGTTTCATCTCTCCCTCTCCAGCGATTTGCGTAGCCTCCTCCCCTCAGCCTCCTCGCCGAATTCCTCAGTTTTGAGCACTGAGCTAGCTCGTTTAACCGTTTGACCAGCTTCTTGTTGTTTTTTGCTCTAATGCTGTTGCCCCAGCAGACAACAGCGTAGAAAATAACACTTGCAACCACAGTGTTGTAAAACATGTGCAGCATATCCTTACAATCATTGAAGGATTGAGCCTTCTGAGGTAAAAGAGTCTGCTCTGGTCTTTTTTGTAGAGGGAGTCAGAGTTGACAGACCAGTCCAGTTTGTTGTCAAGCTGCACTCCAAGGTATTTATATGTCTGCACCACCTCAATGTCAGCCCCTGCAGTGTTGACCGGCTGAAGGGGGAGCTTGGACCTGCCAAAGTTAACCACCATCTCTTTAGTCTTAGTTGTGTTCAGGATGAGACAGTTCTCTTCACTCCAGGCACAAAAGGAACTGGTCAAGTTCCTGTATTCCTCCTCCTGCCCGTTCCTTACACATGCCACAATCGCTGTATCATCTGAATATTTCTGTACGTGGCATGTGTCAGACTTATAGTTAAAGTCTGCTGTATACAGGGTGAAGAGGAACGGGGCCAGAACCGTTCCCTGTGGGGCTCCAACATTGCACACCACTGTGCCAGAGACTCTGTCCCCCAGCTTGACAAACTGTGGTCGACCCATCAGGTAGTCGTATATCCAGGAGATAAATGTGGAATCCACCCCCATCTTCTTAAGCTTGTCATTCAGAATCAGGGGTTGGATGGTGTTGAACGCACTTGAGAAGTCGAAGAACATAATCCTCACATAGCCACCGGGTTTGTCCAAAAAGGAGTAGATCCGGTGCAGCATGTAGAGGACTGCGTCATCCACCCCAATGTTCTCCTGGTATGCAAACTGTAGTGGGTCGAGTGCGTGCTGGACTTGTGGTCTCAGGAGACGAATGAGTAGCCGCTCCATTGTTTTCATGATATGGGATGTAAGGGCCACCGGTCTGTAGTCGTTGATCTCAGTTGGCCGCCCTGCTTTGGGAACCGGCACGAGACATGATGTTTTCCACAGACCTGGTACCCTCCCTGACTGGAGGCTCAGGTTGAAAATGATCTGGAGCGGCTCCGCCAGCTGAGCCGCACAGTCTTTTAGTTGCCTGGGACATACACCATCAGGGCCAGCTGCTTTACCAGGGCGCAACCTCCTCAGCTCAGCTCTAACCTCGTCCGCCGTGAAGAACAGTTGAGGAGATGCCGGCATAGGAGGTGCTGCAGCTGTGGTGTTGGGGGGGCTGCCTCGTGGAGGTGATGGTGGGGGAGAGGCTGCACCTGTAGAGGTGGGAGGGGATACCAGATCAAACCTGTCATAGATCACACACTGTGCCAATCCCAACGCGGGTTCAATCCTGTGTCTATCTATTCAAGCCCTCTCGGCCTCTCGCAGACAGAGACACTCCAGAAGGGTACATGGTCCAGAACGCTCTTCCAGTAGATCGACCCTGAGCCTCGTGTACAAAGACTTTTATATGCCCCATGAACTCGAGGGCCGAAGCACACGGGGGTTGTCTCTTAATCACCCAATTACAAATATCGATTAACACCATACATAACAGGCATTTCTCTAACTCAATGATACAACAGTTCAATATATTGTATTCACAATGGACTTCGAGATGAAGTCAACTTGGAAACATTTACCCTGATTAACAAAGATCTCAGACAAGGCTCAACACCCCATCCAATCAACACTTAGAAGAGTCAGATTGTGCAACATTATTTACAAGCTATTTACAAGGTGTATGTCTGGTTTGCAACCATCCAATCCATTCTACGCATTTAGCACCAGATTGACAGGGTTTGCAAGGTTTCCCATTCTTTGCTTGTAAATTGTATCTAAGTTCCAGACTCCCTGGCACCTCTCGCAGCCTGTCTCATCTCTGCAGAGAGCAATTCCAATTTGACCAAATCTCCCAGTAAACCCTGAAACTTAACCCCATTTTGAAGTCCTGACTGGTTCAATGTAGCCAGGATTAACATTCCTTCCTTTTATCATATGATAACCCATAATTATGAGAAGCAAAGTGGCTCAGTAATCAGATAACCAGATATACACATGTGTGCTTTACATTTCCCATCCATCAGTAACACCAGATGATGTTGTTTCTTCTCAGAATCCTGTAAAGTATCCCGAGTTTTCATGGGCATGACTTCACAAATCCTGTCTGAGGAGTCTTCGCTTCCCTAGTTTTCGTGGGCGCAAATTCCCTCCATCTGTGATCCTGCCCAGTCTTCCACCACCTTCCACAGTTAAACCTAAACCCTAGAAAAAATCCTAAAAGCATGGGACAAAGCAAGTTACCATCATGCACTCATGCTCTCCCACACATTCGCTAGTCCGATTTCACTTGAACCTAGCCCTATATTATCTATTGAACCTAATATGTTGTATTCCTATTCCATAACCTACTCTTTATTATTCTAGGATCGACATTAAATCTCCTTCATCATCATCACATGGTGTTCTACTATGTATGTCTGATGACAGGAATTCATATACATTTCAGCTGGGTTCAATCCAGATTCCCCTAAACGCGTGACTTTAATTTGAAGCAAACCATAATGAATGTTCCAATTTAACCAAATTCAGTCTCAGCCTTCAATTTACCATTCCGAATCTCAATGCCCATTTCTTCTTCTTCATTCCATAGCATTGTAGCCGATTATACAATTCCATTCCAAATCCTGTGGAATTCCCAGATGTTCAAATTTAAACAATCAATTTCTTATTATTACTAATTTCATCCTAATCAAAGGTCTAATCAAAAATGCTAAATCCAGGGACAATTTATTTCCAACATGATAATATAAGCCTCTTTACCATCAAGGTTGAAACAATTCAAATCCATCGAGTGAATACACATCGGCTCTGTTATTCCCGATACAATTCAAGTTTCCCCCTGCAGTTATTCAAGTCTGGCTTCCATTTTCCCTTATTTATGTACTCTTCACTATGATAACTAGTTACTATGCTAATTCTCCACTATGTTGGTTCTTTATTGTAATAGGTCTTATTATGTTAGCATTTACTATGTTGGCTTTGGTCTCTGTCTGGGGGTTATCACTTTTATTCTATTGGCTTTGTTGTCTTTTATATTATTTTATTGGCCTCGTTGTCCAGGGGTTCTTGTTCAAAGTAGCTCTTCTTGATGGTTTGTATTGATCATCCGAGGGGAATGGATACATTTTCGATCTACCTCATCATTTAATAATATAACCTAGCGTTCCCAGGGTATGTCTTAATTTCCGATATTGTTTAATGTCTGTCCCTTTCTTAATGATAACCATATGGTCCAGTCCTGTCACGGACTATTTCTTGTGGGTGAGACAAAAGAAGTATGCTAAATTAACAGTCGATTCTTCAATAAATGTAAGACTGTATCCCATAAGCCCTCTTTGAATTAATTTACTTATAAATGAATTTTGGCGCAAAGTGAGTATTTTGGCGCAAAGTGAGTATTTTGCCCCGAATCACAGAGAAATTCCTTGTTGTTCCGATTCAATTCCCTAGAGAAGACATCCCAATAGTCATTACTAGACTTAGTGGAACCTGTTTGGTCCCAAGTTCACACTGGAGGGCTGGTCCCCCAACGCAATATTCCACCTCTCCACCAATTCCAATATTATTGGCCAGTGGGGGAGGAGGGGGGCATTCTGGAGCGCTAGTATGGGTCTTGTGGGTTGAAGCGACTGGTTTTCAGAGGGCTAGTATGATCATTGTGGGCCGAATTGATTCTTGGGCTGGCAGCTCAGACATTCAGGCCTGGTGTGCTGGCAGCTCACTCACTGCTCAGTGCAGTTTCCTGCCACTTCAAGCAGGGTGCAATATCACCAAATTCAAGTGCAGTTTCCTGCCACTTCAAGCATGGTGCAAGGCCACCAAACTCAAATGCTGTTTCCTGCCACTTCAAGCAGGGTGCAAAGCCACCAAACTTAAGTGCAGTTTCCTGTCACTTCAAGCAGGGTGCAAGGCCACCAAATTCAAGTGCAGTTTCCTGCCACTTCAAGCAGGGTGCAAGGCCAGCAAATTCAAATGAAGTTTACTGCCAATTCAAGCAGGGTGCAAGCCAACCAAACTCATGCAGTATACTGCCACTTCAAGCAGGGTGCAAGGCCATCAAACTCAAGTGCAATTTCCTGCCACTTCAAGCAGGGTGCAAGGCCACCAAACTCAAGTGCATTTTACTGCAACTTCAAGCAGGGTGCAAGGTCACCAACTCAAGTTCAGTTTCCTGCCACTTCAAGCAGGCTGCAAGGCCACCAAACTCAAATATAGTTTCATACCACTACAAGCAGGGTGCAAGGCCACCAAATTAAAATGCAGTTTCATGCTACTTCAAGCAGGGTGTAATGCCACCAAATTCAAGTGCAGTTTGATACCATTTCAAGCCGGATGCAAGTTCACCATTTTCAAGTGTAGTTTCATACCATTTAAAGCAGGGTGCAAGGCCACCAAATTCAAATGCCGTTTCATACCATTTCAAGCAGGGTGCAAGGCCACCAAATTCAAACTCAATATACAGCGCAAACAGGAATTGGTCAAGATTAGACTTTTAATTATATAGATCTTCAAACCAAGCACATTTTCCATTTTCAAACCAAGCACATTTTCAAACCAACCACATTTTCATTTTCAAACTTCATTTTCAAAGCACATTAAGGGCACTCACAGGTGAGCAAATCCACACTCACAGTTTAATAGGCATGTGTTCAGTGTTCAGTGTTATTCGCAGCTCAGACTGAGAGTTGTGACCTCTCGCTCCCCCATCTTGAAGAGACTGAGGCACGTCCACGCTTCTGGGTTTTATAGTGCCTCCCTCTCCCACCGGAAGGGGCTTGGCTTTCATGGCGTGATAGACAGGAGAGAGAATCTCAACATTTTAAAAACATTAATAAGTCTTATATTTTTAATTGATGGGAAAAATCCTCTGGCCCTGACAGCTGAAGGGGTACTCTTTGTAAAATGGCCAAAAATCACAGCCGTAAGTGGTAGCATTTTTTCTAAAATCAATATACAGTGCAAACAGGAAGTGGTCAAGTTTAGACTTTTAATTATATAGATAAATTGTCAGGGTTCCTGCTTTTTAGAGAGGTGTGGAGTGTTTATTTATTCTCCTTCTTTTATCCTTCTAGTAGCCAGGTAATCTGAAGTTAGGCATTAGGGTAGGTCCATTCTTTCTCCTTTCTAATGATGGTGTCTGTTGCTAGGGAGTGGTGATTGCTGGCCTTCCCAAGTGTCTTATAGGGGCATGACGGTCAATTCTTCCTGGCTGGTCGCCCTTTCTCGCCCTTCCGTTGTTTACCTCCCATTCTTAGAGGTCTTTGTGTTCTTTTTATCTCACTCCCCAGACAATCTTTTGTTGACCCACTGTCCTGCAGGCAAAAAACTCAGCAATATATTAATGCAATATCTTCATTTCCCCACTCCAATTCTTCCTGTGCAGTAAGTTTGTTTCTTCTCTCCCTCGTGCCTCTTCCATTCCTCAGTTATTATCTTTTCCCACACTAGCTACTATGTTCCTGTTCTTACTTTCTTTATTGCCCCTAGATTTTTCTTCAATCCAGCTATGTTCTGCTTTCTTGCTGAACACTCTCTACTCCAGTGACCTGATTGGGTGCAGTTGAAACAAGCTCCTTGATTTATAATCGTCTTTGGTCTAAGGGGGTTTCTGGGATAATCATGAGAGGGCTTTTAATGTTCTTCCATTAAATTTCCAGTTTTTACTCTAATAGTATATCCAATCTGCTCATTCTGGTAGATTACTAAAGTGGGATCTAGAGTAGGGGTCATGTCTTCACGCCCACAATTCCAATGTGGGTAGGTGGGTCAGGACTGAAAGAATGGCTTAGATTGAGTACGTGCCCTGAGACGTTTTGATTCTTGATACTCAGACCATCTCTCTCTGTGGTTTCTTGAGTCCCATTGTGTCTTAGAATAAGGGACCTCCCATAACTCCTTGGATTTTTGAATATCTCTATATTTTCTAGGATCTCTAACTTCTTCGTAATCCAGGAAATCCCTTCTCTGACCCCTCTCTTTCATCCGTTCCTTCGTGGGACAGGCCCAACTCCAATGTCCCATCCCTCCACAAGTATAGCATTGGTTAGGCAGCATTGGGGGTCTTATTCTACCCCTGGGTTCCATTGAAATGGGCTCAAGATTGGGAGTATAATGGTGATAATAGTCTGAGTTGTCTGGGACCCTAATTTCTTCCAATCCGTAATTTGCAGGCACTCTGGGAATCCATGGGTCATAATTAGATGTTGGTAATTCTTCCATTGCTGTGCGTTCACTTTCCCTCTGGGTGACAGGATAATTCTCCTGGTTTCTACCCTCTTTCCAATAATATCTCACAGCTCTGGTTATTTGACTGGCTCGGCTCTCAGACCAGTTCCTGCTATTAGTTCTGATTAAATTTGCTATTCTAGTGGGTAGACAACTCAAGACCGCACATTATTAAGCGGAACTTGCTACATTCTGATGGTCCGAATCACCTTATTGTTCTATATATAATTTTGAAAAGCGATCCAGGAATTCGTCTGCTCCTTCACCCTTTTCTGGTCTTAATTCCAGGACTCGACTTAAATTTCCTGAATCCTCAAACATTTTTGCAAGGGGTGTTAAAACAGCCTTTTCCCGTGCACTGTCATCCATTATTGCACCTGCCAATTTTTCATAAATAGGATGTCCTAGGGCTACCAAAAATCCAGTGTTCTCAGCTGGAGTGATTATCTGTTGTATGGTCTCCCACAAGTCCCGTGAGGCTGCATGGTATACACGCATGGTGGTTCCCAAATACTCTATAAACGAAGCAGTGGACTACTTCGGGTCAGGGATTCTGTTTAGTACAGCTATTATTTCATGGGATTTCCACGGCATATGGGCGTCTGTAACGCGGAGATTATTCATACCCACTGCGCTGGCCGAATCTGCAATACCTATTCCTTCCCTTACTCGTAACTGCCTATAGGATACCTGTCCAAGTAATAAGCTTTTGGTTATGTCAAAGTCTATTTTGGTATCTAGAATCACTGTCTGCCTCTTCGATAAATCTTTCGGTTCACTAGGGGTTTCCCAATACTGCCCAAATAAGTAATTCCTTTCCACCCGAGTGATCTGCCTAGGTTGTGGCTCAGAGAAATACTCTAGTGGTTGCACTACATCTAATGTACCTTCCTTTGCTTTAAACACCGGAGCTAACCTTTTCGTTCTACTCTGGGTGCCATAAGCTACTGGACGATCTGTCAGAGATGGCATGGAAAAGATCGAAGGACCTGGTACTTCAGTATCTGCTGTTGGTGAAACCTGTTCAGGTGTAGAGTCTGCCGGAGTTGTTATAGATTCTGCAGATCTAACGTATTTATTACGGATACAAGTCATACATGGTGCTAACGAAGCCTGGGGATCACAAGAGGAAAATGGTGGGAGCTGTGAACCTCCACTGACATTTGCATTACATGTGTAATGTGACAAATAAACCGTATTGTATTGTATAGTCCACTCCTCTAAATACTCATCTTCTTCTCCCTCGAGATCAACACCAACCATCGGATTCTTATTCTTTAATATTACAGGGACTCCTTTTCTTCCAGGTGATCCACCTTCCCCTTGTTCTGAGTGTTTCCCTTTATCTCCACTCCTGTTCCTATCGCGACCTGGAGGTCGATCCACTTTACCATCTTCTAGTTCTAATCCAAGCTGAGCGATCGCTCTTTCCCAAATAGCCATTCTCATGACCTCCTTATTCACCTTCTGATCCTGGAAATATTTTCTCCAAACCTTGCACCCTAATTCTTTTGCACCCTCGTAATTACTATGCTGCT